>NC_081414.1:666435256-666447756 GCF_030272615.1 Cryptomeria japonica
GAAAAGAGCAGCAGCAGTCAGCAGCGATGGCCTTCGTACACAGATTCGACCGTGTTCGCCGATTTCAGAGATCAGCAGAGGCAGGAGAGCCGATAAGTACCACCAAACCTCCTCGTACTTTGACGCATTCAATTTTGTCATTAATGCATGTCGAATAGAGCAATAAATGCGCTTAGAAGTAGGGTGCAAAAAATGCAAAAACTGGGAAACCGCGTCTGCGTCGGTGCCAAGCGCGTCTGTGTCCGACAGGCGCGTCTGTGTCGGTGTCAGGCACATCTGTGTCTGGAACCGCGTTTGTGCAAAATGCGGGCGTGTCTACGTCCTTCAGGGGCGTTTATGTTGCAAAGTCGCATTTGTGAACAATGTAGGCACGTTTATGTCAAACAGGCGCGTCTGTGTTGTTTAGGCACGCTTGTGCAGTCTATAGGTGCGTTTGTGAGTTAGAAACGCGTTTATGTCTGAAAAATGCAAGGTTTTGTCTTCTAGGTCAAATCGGCAGTTCTGTGATGAACATACGTTGTCGATTGGATAAGCTGCTGAGAGGATACATTCAAGCAGGTCCTCTAGGAAGAGTAGGATAGATCAAGGCACTTTGTGATGAACAGGGAGCACCAAGATAGAGTACTTTGTGATGAACAGGGAGTACCCAAAGTATGAGCAGCACTTTGTGATGAACAGGGAGCGCAAGATGTGAGTAACACTTTGTGATGAACAGGGAGTGTCACACACGTAGTACTTTCTGATGAACAGGGAGCACTACTAGGATAAAAGCAACACTTTGTGATGAACAGTGAGTGTCACTAGGATAGATAACCGTATGCATTTAGATAAAAAGTAGCATTTTGTGATGAACAGTGAATGCCACAATGACTAACATGATTGATTTGTTTGACTGCAGGAGTATTTGCCTATGTTAGAGTCACGGGAGAGATTCCCGTCGACACAGAGGTTGCGACTGGAGTTGTCAAATCAAGATAGAGCTGCCATCGAGGAGATGGGTTTGAGACACGTGCTATATGTGCCTGAGTTTCGGGCAAACATGGGTTTGCTGACTGCGCTGGCCGAGAGATGGCATTCAGAGACTTGCACATTTCATTTGCCGATGGGTGAGATGACAGTCACCCTTGAGGATGTATACAGGATTCTACATATACCGATTGATGGAGATTTGATTCCATATGATCGTGACAGAGACAGAGAGGCTTTGAGATGGGTGTTTCAGGATCCCGGCCTAGAGATGAGAGCGGGACATGTGGCATGGGACACCATGACCGCAATAGGGTTAGCCTTGCCAGCTATGATCGGAGGAGCTATCAGTGGGTTCCTATGTCCGGACAGGGCGACACGGGGGTTGGCAGTGGGCTGGGGAGGAGCACTGGAGACATTGGTGACACAACACACCAGATATGCGTGGGGTCCATGTGTGTTGGCCCACCTATATTATGAGCTTCACCAGTTTGTATACCATGGATCAGTGGGATTGGGCTGTGGAGTGACACTACAGCAGGTTTGGGCGTACGAGCATCTACCTATCACGCGGCCGATACATTTCAGAGGGAGAGGTCATGGACGGAGTTTTGTTCATCTGTATGACATGATCACTTCGCAGCTGCGGATTGGCAGGTTAGAGCATTGGCGGCGAGTGATAGATGACATTGACGTAGTCATCTGGAGGCCATATTTGAGATGTGAGGAGTGGGAGGATGACGCAGTGGAGCTGCCTTACACCTTCCGGAGCAGGTATCTGATTGGGCAGATGCCCTATATATTGGAGAGACAGCTGGTGGATAGAGTATGCAGGCAGTATGGCAAGATCCAGAGGATGCCACGAGGCTCGGGTATGTATGCCCGTACAGTTAGGGATCAGGCGCAGTTCGGGACTTTATTGTCATATGATCAGGCGCTGACACAGCTGGCAGAGATGGTGCCCCTACCCTGGGATATGTGGCCAGAGATCAAGGACGCCGGGATGGATGCGGAGTATGCAGCATATTGGGCCGAGCATCCATTCCCTCGATTGACAGATCCAGGAGAGCTACTAGAGGGAGATGGAGGAGGAGATGATGATGATGATGGTGGGGGTGATGGAGGCCGAGGCCGACGGAGGCGGAGGTGAGTAGTTGGGGAGAGGAGGGTGGCACCTCGGAGGGAGGGTGGACAGGAGGGACAAGCCCAGGTGGTGAGGGGTCGCAGTGGATTGCCCCTGCAGGTACCAACAGCACAGGGTCCTAGAGCACAGGGACAGAGACAGGGATAGGTGCCAGTATAGGCACAGGAGCAGGGATGGAGACAAGTACAGGGACCTAGGCATGTACCGAGATAGGTACCCATTCAGGCACCAGTACAGGTACAGGGACAGGTACAGGGGCAGGCACCCGCAGAGGGAGAGCCACAGGCAGAGGCAGAGGGTGGGGATCCAAAGGAGGATGAGCTGATTGAGCTCAGGGAGATCTGCCAGGGCCAGGCAAATGAGATCCAGGATCTGGAGAGGGAGAGGGACCGACTCAGGACCAGGCTCAGGGATACTGAGTGGGAGAGGGATCAGGCGATTCAACACTACACGGAGGCTGAGACAGCGCTGAGGGTAGGGAGGCAGGCGGTGGAGGACACGGGAGCAGGCTACGCATATGTCCTGCAAGCCAGATTGGAGATTGCCTACTGGAGGGACCTGTATTATGGTGTCGTGCCAGCGGATCAGCGGGCGAGGAGCTTCCATAGACCTTTGCGGACAGCGACAGCTACGAGAGGGAGCCGAAGGAGACAGGCATCGAGTGGTGGGGTCATGGGTCCTCCACCACCACCAGATAGGGGGGACAGACAGGGTGATCCTGGAGCAGGTCCTTCTAGGGCTCAGATTCCGTCGAGGCCAGGCGGCTCTGAGGGAGGGAGTTCATCATAGCCATAGAGGGCTCCCTTGTATCAGTATTTGTACCATTTTTTTGTATTGTAGACACCTGCGGGTGATTGTAGCCATATGATTTTTGACATCATTGTATCATGACACTTTATATATATATATGAGATGATTCATTTTTGCGGCAGCTATATGCATGTGTACCTATGTGATGAGATGTTCTTATGTGATGCTTATGATATGGATGCAAATATATACATGATGCAATGCAATATATATTTTTTTTTTGTTCTTTTATGTTTTATATGTGATGCATGATGCAAATGTGAATGTATGTGATGCAAATGAATATGATAATGCAAATGTAAATTGTGCTAACAGGTGTTGTGTGCAGGATGTGATGTAATTGTGATATCTATATGTATGTATGAAATGCTTATATGTGGTAATGTAGGTGCAGCTACACAAAATGCAAATGTTTTTGGTGTGTCATTATACTCAGTCATGTGATAGCAGGCTACGTGGACTCAAGAAGGATGATGGAAGTCAATCAAGAAAGGGGGGATGGAAGATAGAAGATATGAAAGTGAAAGAGCTTCTTGTGCGTTATCATCATTGAGCTTTATTATGGCAAAATAGGTTATGACAATCGAGGCATATGTTCGACCCAGAAAGTCATTGTACCTGTTTGCATGGAGATAAGATAGTCACAAACAAGGAATGCCCCAGTTCACAATAGACTCACAGTGTCCTCATATCCTTGGACAAGTCATAGCATTACTAAGAGACAATCCACAGACAACAAAAGAAAATAGGTGACGATACCCCATCCTCGCCTTTCTAGTCAAAGACATCCTGGAGATAGAATCTCTAGTCAGAGACATCCCGGAAAAGCTAAAAGACATGTCACCAAAAAGATGAAATCAAAAGAAAACCAAGACTCGACACCAACATCCGTTGTAGTCCTCAAGTTTAGTGTCTCTTGTCACTTGTATAAGTCTTATTTGATTGTCGTCACAATGTTTATTTTCACAAAAAAGATAGATAGCACTGAACCATAATGTTGTCTGAGTCTATTGAAAGATTTGATTTGTTGAAGCCCATTGATGCTGCTGTCTCATCTGAAATTGACTGAATCCATGAAACTGATACTTTATTGCGGAGAAGATGAAACTTTATTGCAGATCTATGATGCAAATGGTGCTTTATTGCGGATTGTGCGCGAATAGACTGAAGGAAGCTGGAAGAAACTGTACTCCTCGAACATGTGATGCTCTCAGTTCCACACCCATCACTAGACGTAGGATTTGCCATAGCCACAGATAGGATCTGATTTATTATGGATGAAAAGGGGTGTGAAAAGGGAGGTTTATTATGAATGGCTAACCAATCTTGGGTAGATCAATAACAAGCCTGAAGGAGGGAGGAGCAAAGTCTCTACGCATGGCACTGGTGACCCAGTTTTCACCATGGTACTTGCCCAGGGCGCCACCGAAGTGGTTTTCACCGTTGGACGAAATTATTTCTCTTTACTTTTTTCGATTTTTCAATGTTTTTTGTGTCACAAGGCGCCTGTTTGCCAGGTTTTCACCAAGTAATAATTTTTTTGTTTTTATAATTTTTTTTGTATTTTTGAATTTTTTGATTTTTTTGTATTTTTTGAATTAGGATACTCCGAAGAGCTATGTGTAGAACCTGCGAAGGTGCATGCTGTTGATAGGATCCGCCAAAGGTTCACCTTCTGTAGTAGAGAGCTGATATGCCCTAGATCCATAGGCTGCTGTAACGATGTAAGGACCAAGCCAGTTTGGTTCGAACTTGCCCTTCTTCTCTCTGTCTTGCTGATTCTTGGGATTTTCTCTGAGAACCAAGTCACCTACTTCAAATGTGCGAGGCTTGACTTTGTGATTGTAGCTGTGACTCATTCGTTGTTGGTAAGCCTTGAGATGATTAAAAGCAGTTTGTCTCTGTTCATCCAGCAGTTCTAGTTCTTGTAAGCGAGAGACCCTGTAATCTTCATCAGTGATAATGTTTTGCAAAGAGACCCGTAAAGAAGGTAATTCGACCTCAATAGGCAAGATGGCTTCAACGTCGTAGACAAGTGAGTAGGGTGTAGCTCCTGTAGGTGTGCGGACACTTGTGCGGTAGGCCCAAAGTGCAGGATTGAGTTGGATATGCCAGTTACGGCCAGCGTCGTCGACTGTCTTTTTGAGGATTTTAAGAATTGTTTTATTAGACGCCTCAGCTTGGCCATTACCCTAGGGGTAATATGTTGTGGAGAAACGATGGGAAATATGGAAGCGGTCACAGAGTTCATGAACATCCTGATTTTTGAAGGGACACCCATTATCAGTAATAATGGAATTAGGAATACCATATCGGCAAATGATATAGTTAAGGATGAAAGTAGCAATTTGTTTCCCAGTGACTTGTGTGAGAGGCACAGCTTCAATCCACTTTGTGAAATACTTTGTGGCTGTGATAATGAATTTATGACCATTGGAAGAAGGAGGGTGAATCTTGCCTATGAGATCGAGTCCCCACTGACAAAAGGGCCAAGGAGACGCAAGTGGTTGTAGTTCTTGTGCTGGTGCATGTATGAGGTCTCCATGAATTTGACATTGCTTACATTTCTTGACAAACTGATATGAGTCTTTTTCCATATTGGGCCAGTAATATCTAGTCCTGATGAGTTTCTTGGCCAAGGTAGGACCACTAGCATGCGGACCACATATCCCTTCATGCACTTCACGTAACGCAATCTGAGCTTCGTCGCTTTCTAAACATCTAAGAAGAGTGCCATCTAGACCTCGTCGGTATAGGATATCAGCTAGAATGACATATCGAGAGGATTGGCGAATGAAAGTGCGGCGTTGGTTATTTGATAGATCAGGAGGTAGGATATTGTCATGAAGATAAGTGAAGATGGAACCATATAACTGGGATTCGGGACCAACAACGCATATCATTTCAGTAGGAGTGATCTCATATGAAGGAACCAACAGGTTGTCTACCAGGAACTCATAGCAGGTTTCATTTTGAGGCAGGTCAATGAGTGAAGCAATTGTAGCCATGGCATCTGCAGCACGATTCTGCTCTCTTGGTATCTGCTCAAAATCTATCTTTGTGAAGTGTTGTTTCAAATCATCTACCAGTTGCTTGTAAGGCATTAATTTTTCATCTTTTGTTTGGTAATCATCAGTTGCTTGACGGATGACAAGTTGAGAATCCCCAAAAACATGAAGTTCTTGGATCTTCCACTGAACTGCAATTCGTAATCCAGTTGTTAATGCCTCATATTCCGCTATATTGTTAGTGCAAGGAAATGATAAGCGGTATGATTTTGGTATAGAATCGCCTTGAGGAGTTATAAAGAGAATACCAGCGCCTGCCCCATGTTGTGTGTATGAACCATCAAAGTACAGTTGCCATGGCTTTGCATGTGATATTGTTAAAATGGATTCATCTGAAAATTCTGAATTTAGAGGAACATCATCAATCATGGGGGCATCTGCTAATTGGTCCGCGATTGCTTTTCCTTTTATTGCTTTTCTGTCCACATACTCGATGTCGAATTCACTCAGGATCATTACCCATTTGGCCAGTCACCCAGTAAGTGTAGCTTTGTTGAGAAGATATTTTAATGGATCAATTCTTGCAATCAACTTAGTCTTATGAGTGAGCATATAATGTCGTAATTTCTGTGAAGCAAAGACCACAGCGAGACATGCATGCTCGATTGGTGTGTAGTTTAGCTCATATCCCACCAATGTGCGACTGATATAGTATACTGCTTTTTCCTTGCCGTCAGCAATTTGTTGTGCTAGGAGTGCCCCCAGTGCTGTTGGAGTAGCTGATATGTATAGTAACAAAGGCTGATCTGGAATTGGTGGCATCAAAACTGGCGGATTCAAAAGATAATCTTTGAGCGTCTGAAAAGCTTGTTGATAGTTATCATCCCATTTGAACTTGATGTTTTTATGTAGCAGGTGTTGAAAAGGATTACACTTATCTGCAAGTTGTGCTATGAATCTTCGTATAGATTGGAGTCTCCCTTGTCAGGATCGAAGTTGACTGATATTTCTGGGTGGTGGCATGTCCAAGATAGCCTTGACTTTTGCTGAATCGGCTTCGATTCCTCTTTTGGACACAATGAATCCTAGGAGCTTCCCGGAGGTTACTCCAAAGACACATTTCTTGGGGTTTAATCTTACCTTGTATTTTTCCAACCGATCAAAGACGATTGAAAGTATGTCCAAATGTGTATCCTTGTCTATTGATTTACCCAAGAGATCATCAACATAATCTTCCACGGTTATGTGCATGAGATCGTGAAAGATAGTGGTCATTGCTCTTTGATATGTAGCACCTGCATTTTTCAGCCCAAAGGGCATGACATTCCAACAGAAAGTTCCCCACGGACAAGTGAATGATGTTTTGTGTTGATCCTCAGGTGCAATCCTGATTTGATTATAACCAGAAAATCCATCCATTAAAGATAACATTTCGTGACCTGCTGTGAGATCAACGATCAAGTCAATATTTGGTAATGGGAAGTCATCTTTCGGACAAGCTTTGTTGATGTCTCTGAAATCTGTACATATTCTGATGCTGCGATTTGGTTTACTGATACGTACTAAATTGGAGATCCATTCAAGATAATCAATTGGGCGTATGAATCCGACATCCAATAACTTCTCCAGCTCTGCTTTGACTAGTAATGCCACTTGTGGATGCATTTTCCTTAATTTTTGTTTCACTGGCTTTGCCCCCGGTTTGACTGTCAAATGATGCATTACCAAATCCGGATCTAGTCCAGGCATATCAGCGTATGACCATGCAAAGTTGATTTGTCGTTCTTTGAAGAAGCTTATGAATTTTGACCTTTCGGATTCTGTCAATGATTGAGCCAGGAATATATTGTGTGGAACCTCTTCTGTACCAATGTTTGTTTTGATAGTATCCTCTACCAACATGGATGACTTTTCCTCATATGATGTTGGGAGAATGTCGAGTATTCCATCTTCGGGTGCCTCAGAGAGGTTTTCGCCCTCAGATACGTCCTTTCTTTTTACTTTTTTGGAATCAGATAGCGCCACAGTGTGGTTTTCGCCATAAGACCCTTGATTTGTTCTTATTTTCACATTTTTGCGACTGGAAGGTCCGACACCCTCACCAAAATATGCCATGTTGTTGAGTTCTATGGTGTAACCTGCTTTGTGGTCCCCAGGGGGAAGATCATCTTGTATGCCAAGATAGTCAATAATAGCTTCATCATTTTGAAATGTGTCAAATTGGGCTGGTCCTTCATAATCCTAGTCAATGAGTTGGTGGTGAACAAGGGGAAGGCCTTTAATATTTTCGGAGTTTGCAGGGCTAAGAGTGAAGATGTGGTTATATTCGGGTATATCGAGGCAATTGTCGAGGTCATCGATGGCACTCTCCTCATCAGTTTCGATCGCAAGCGAATCCAAATTGTCATCACTAGTAGCGCCTTCCGGGACAGGTGTCCTCATCCTATGTGATTTCGACCTAGAACCTTGAGACGGAGACTGTGCGGAATCCTTATGGGTTGTTTCTTGACCAACTCTAAACTTTTTATAAAATTCCTCTTCTTCTGTGGGTTCATCTGGCTCTCTGAATGTCTCGGTGAGCTCATAGTCACTGGAGGATTTGTCTGAACCCCATTCCCATTTGTTGGAATCTGTGGAATAGTAATCCTCTTGTTGAACTTTGGCAACTTTGATTTGTGATGCCTCTTCTGTCCTTTTAGTATGGATCTTGGAAGTCAAAAAACCAAGTCCCTTTGAGCGTTCCCTTTTTACAGTCAATTCAGGTTGTAAGGGCTCCATAACGCCTTCTTTGCGTAACCCAAGAGGGCTTTTTCCATCATACCCGAATTTTTGTAGAATCTTGAAGCCTTTGCCATATTTCTCACAAGGTATATTGATTTGATCTTGTGTGTCATCTTCAATGTCTTTATAGAGCATTTTGTATAAATCTTCCTCCTCTAGTTCGCCCCATCTTTGAAAGGTAGTAGGATCCCATTTGAGTATCATGATGGATATTTGCTTGTTAGGATGTGGCCTTCCATATTCTTTTGGAGAGCTCATGACTTGTCGTAAATACATTGTCTGATTTAAAGTGTATTCTCCCATGCCTTTGTCTTGAAATTTGCCTTTAAGTTCACCTTGTTTTGATGTCGAAGGTTTCAATGACTCAGGGTCAATGTATGCCGAAGAAGGAGCAGCCTCACGATTACTGGGAATGATGGTCTCAGTATGTGATCTCAGGTTATTGCAATATATGAACGGATTAGGATCACCGTTAACTATTACCTCGACTCCGTTATGAGGAAACTTAATGCATTGATGATATGTTGATGGGACTGCCCTCATTTCGTGAATCCAAGGATGTCCTAGCAATATGTTGTATGTGAGATCCAGATCTAGGACCTGACAAACCACATCCTTTGTGACTGGCCCAATTCTTAGAGGTAAGGTGAGTGTGCCCTTGGATGAACGCTCTTCATCATCATATGCCTTGATGGTGATTTGATTTGTTGAATTCACAGCTTTATCAGAATATCCCAATTGTTTAATGGTGCTCAATGTACAATTGTTTAGACCAGCTCCTCCATCTATCAGGACTCGCTTTATTCGATGTTTGTGTATGAAGGCTTCAACATGTAAAGGTGCATTATGAGGCTGACTTACGGAGGCATCATTGGCTTCTGTGAATGTAAGGGAATGTGGAATGGAAAGGTATCCCACCATGGCTTGAAACTGGTCCACGTTCAGATCAGTAGGAACGACAGTGTCTCTCAAGATTTTGTCAAGAATAGCTTTATGAGTGGGGGATATACGTAAGAGCTCAAGGATGGAGATGAGCGCGGGTGTCTTCCCTAACTGTTCTACAAGGTCATACTCAGGCTTGGTTGATGAAGAAGCGGTATTTTTAGTGGAAGCACCTGGCAAAGTAATTTTACCTCGACGAGTTGTAACATGACATTCAGAGGTAGGTTCGGAAGAAGATCCCACACCTCTTAGAACAATCGTGGGTCTCTGAGGAGGATTCTCAAGTTTTTTGTTCTTGATGGTAATAGTAGAGATATGATTGTCCATCGAGATGTGATTGATAGTTGAGTCATAGTTGTAAGGTTCTCTAGTATAGTTGGCTTGATCATCTGTGACTTTGGCTTTTCCTTTGTCATGCTTTGGGAATGGTTCCTTAAACATCTCATGTTCTTGATTGGATGAGTGTCCCTCAATCTCAATATCACCTCTATCAATGAGATCTTGCACAATATTCTTCAATCGATGACAATTACCTGTTTTATGACCCTTGCTCTTATGAAATTCACAATACTCATCATCGTTCCACCAATTTGGTTTGACCTTTGGTTCATATGGAGGAAAATTTGGAACTGTGATCACTTTGTTTGCCACTAGCTTTTTGAAGACTGATTCAAGTGGTTCTCCCAATGGGGTATACTTCCTTCGTGATCTAGAAGTTGTTTGAGTATTCACTTGATTGTTTGTAGAACTTGATCCCGAAAAGATGAACTTGGGTCTCACTGTATTGGCATCAACAACACCATCATTGACTATATTTTTGTTTTTATTCCAAAATCTTGGCTTGTCTTTTCCTTTAAAGTCATCTTTGTTTTCCTTGAATATCTTAATGACTCCTTGTTCAATTAGAACCTTTTCTGTTGCTAAGCCCTTTTCAATAACATCCTTGAAGGTGGACAAACAAGCTTTCCTTAGATCATAGCCAATATCCTTGTTAACATTTTGTGTGAACATTTCTACCATTTGTTTCTGTGGAATTTCACAAGAGCATCTGCTAGCTAGATTTCTCCATCTTTGTAAAAATGATGCAAAAGATTCTCCCTCCTTTTGCTTAGTATTGCACAAAGTAGTGACTGAGATATCTGTTTCTATATTGTAGGAGAAATGCTGAATAAATGCCTTTGCTAAGTCACCCCATGACTTAATACCAGGTGGTAATTGAGAGAACCATTCCATAGCTTGATCGCCTACGCTTTGTGGGAACAATCTCATCAAATATGTTTCTTCGGCCGCTACCTCAATGCAAGTTGTGAAAAATTGTCTTATGTGTGCCTTGGGGTCCCCTTTTCCTCTATACTTATCAAATTTAGGTGTCACAAAGTGTGCAGGAAATGGAGGCATTGAAATGCTCTAGTCAAATGGATAAGGACATATGTCTCTCATAGTGTATGTTGGTTTTGGTGTACTCGTGTCCTCCATTTTCTTTTGTAAATCTCTGATTTGTTGCTCCAAATTGCTCTTAGGTGGAGATCGATTTCTTGTAGCATACCCCATGTTTGAGACACCAATTTGAGGAGGAGCTTGTTGTATGTATGGATGATATTGATCATACACATGTTCATATGGAGGAGGTCTATATTGATGCGGCATATAGGGAGCACTTGGTATAGCTTCATGTTGAGGAACCCCATATCTATTTTGTGCATGTATACCATATTCTATAGGCATGTCATGTTCTATTGTGTTGCCCCCAAATTTGACATGAGGTTTCCTTGTGTCCAAATTTTGAGCATGCCTTTGAATGTCCAATTGTTTTGGTTGATCCATAGCTTGAGCATGTGATTGAGCATATCTATCTGCATAAGGCTTCCATAATGGTCTTCGAAGGTAAGTATCATATGTTTGAGCATGTGTATGTGGGACTTCTGGTTTTTGAAGCAAAGCTGATGGTGATTTAGGTACCATATGTGGTCCTCTATTTCCTCCACTATTAGGTCTCATTTGATCCATATTGGAGTGAGGTTGTTGCAAAGGTCGGTTTTCCATAATTTGAGACATGTCAAAATCATATGGTATCTTGGCTCCACTTTGTGCCATCATGTGTAAGAAGTATTGTCTATCCCTCCTCATTATTTCTTCAACCAATCGATTGAAATGGGGATTCATAATGGATTCTTCTACATCTGCTGAATGTATTGAAAAGTTGTCCACATGGTCATTGTGTGTAGCATTGTTGTTTGTAGTGTCTGCGTTTTCAACATTTGGAATGTTTCTATAAACATCCATGTCCGACAATGTAGTGTGATCAGTATTGAAAAATAAATCATTGTCATACTCATAAGAACTCATGTTTGCGGACTCTTGAGCCTCTTTAGTTTCTCTCCTAGATTTTTGAAGATGGGTTTCAACCATGAACTAGGTATTGACCAAGATGTGTGAGACTAGATGAAAATGAAAAAAAAGTATGGAAGACCAAGAGTTGGATGGAATGTAAATGAATCTGAGGTGTACTTGCAAATGTCCAAAGTGTAAGACCAAGTATGTATGTAGTAGAGTAGGTGTGACTTCCAAAGAGAGGATAGTTTCTCTTGATGAGGTAAGTTGACCTTGACCCTAAGTAAGACCAAATGAGACCCAAAGGTAAGAAACCTTGATGAGGGACCACTTAGCAAAGTGTTGTTGTATGTAGTGTGTTGACAAAGTATAGTGAGGACAAGCAAGTGACCTTTTGACTCAAGTTTAGACAATTGTGAATGTAATGAGAGATGTAAAGCAATGATTGACTGTGTGAGACCCAAGGACAGGTTGAATGCTAGATGAAACCTGAAGAAACAACCTAGGAAGCTCAAGTA
>NC_081414.1:667352756-667552756 GCF_030272615.1 Cryptomeria japonica
AAAGGTAATATATTTCATTTGAATTCTGGTGAGAAGACATGTTTGAATGCACAAATTGATGAGAGTTGGCTATGGCATAAAAGTCTATGTCATGTGAATTTTGATTGCATGGTAAAGACCAGTTCAACTAAGGTAGTTAGAGATATACCTAAGATTGTGAAGCCCTATAATCCGGTATGTAAAGAATGTCAAATGCGAAAATAGGTAAGAACCTCTTTTAAGAATATACCAGACAAATCTAACATTGGTCTTGATTGTATTCATATTGATTTGTGTGGCCTTGCTATATCTAAAAATTTTCAAGGTGATAGATATTTTATGCTAATCATTGATGATTATTCTAGAACGATGTGGGTTGCTTTTCTAAGGGATAAATTTGAGGCTTTTGAAAAGTTTAAAATCTTTAAAGCTAAAGTTGAAACTAAGATAGGATTTAATATTAAGTGCTTAAGGTCAGATCATGGTGGAGAATTCACATCCGGTGAGTTTAATAACTTTTGTGAGAAGAATGGCATAACGAGATAATTTTCTGCTCCTCGGACACCTCAGCAGAATGGAGTTGTGGAAAGAAATAATAGAACTACTTTGGATGCTGCTAGAACCATGATGATGGAAGCTAATCTACCTCATATCTACTAGAGAGAAGCAGTGAGCACAATAGTTTATACATTCAACATAATTCATATCAAAGGGGAAAATGGTAAAACACACTATGAATTATGGTTTGGCAATACACCTATAGTTAAGTATTTCATAATATTTGGTAGTAAATGTTAAATCATGAGAGAAGATTTCATTGGAAAATTTGATCCTAGATATGATGAAGGAATATTTCTTGGTTATTCTAATGAAAGAAAAGCATATAGATGTTATAACAAGAGATTTCAGAGAATTGTGGAGTGCTAATGTCAAGGTGGATGAGCAGAATAGAAGTCAATACAAAATTTATGAGCAAGAATCGACAGTGGAAATGATCATAACTAAACCGCTAACACCTTTATCAGAATAGAATGTTGAACCAATTACTCCGGTAATATCATAAAATTCAATAGTAATTGAAGAACGGGAAAGAGGAACAAAGAATCATAAGACTCCTAGGTATGTAAGGTTGAATCATTAAGAAGATCAGATCATTGGGGATAAGAACAATGGAGTGATGATAAGAAGAAGATTGGCAGCTACTAAGGTATGTTTAATTTCTCAAGTTGAATTGGTATCAGTAATTGAAGCATGTAAACATCAATGTTGGATGAAAGCTATGGAAGAAGAACTAGATCGAATAGAAAAGAATAACACATGGATTTTAGTTCCCCGACCTAAAAATAAGAATGTTATTGGAACTAAATGGGTATTTAGGAAAAAATTAAATGAAGATGGATAAGTTGTAAGGAATAAAGCTATATTGGTTTGTAAAGGATATTCTTAGAAGGAAGGAACTGATTATGGTGAAACTTTTTCACCTGTAGCTAGGATTGAAGCTGTAAGATTATTTCTTGCCTATACTGCACATAAAAACTACAAGGTTTATCAGATGGATGTTAAGAGTGTTTTTCTGAATAGGGATCTTGATGAGGAATTTTATATTGAGAATCCTGATGGTTTTTCACTTTCAGATGATAAAAACATGGTTTGCGGGTTAAAAAAGGTCTTATATGGATTGAAACAAGCACCTAGAGCTTGGTATGCAAGGTTGGACAAATATCTTTTAAAGTTTGGTATCACACACACTCACAGGAGCCTTGCTCACACACTCACAGGACTTATTGGTGCAAGCTATAGAGAAATGAAGTATCACTCAGCTTCCCAAGGTGGGTCCCATGATTCTCTATCATACACGATCCCTCAAACCAATGTTTTTGCTCTCAGATCATTGAGCAAAATGGTTTAGCGATGGCAAATGCAAGAACGAGGGATGTTTTTTGTTGATTTAATATGAGATGCATCCTAGGCTATGCATGATGCTATAAATGCAATAAACTAACTATAAGATGATAAGATTAGTAAACAAACTATCCTATCATACTATATCAATTAATGATTTAAGCTAATGATAATAGAAATACTCTAAAATGTATATTAGATTAATTTCTATTTTAAAGAGAGGCTAAATGATGAGCATAAATGGTATATGAAAGCTTGAATGTATTTGAGCATAAGTATGATACTACAAACTTGGATGATCAAAATGGAGGGATGAGAACTCTATTTATAACAAAAATAGGGCAATGGATGGTCAGGATTGAAAGAGTTAATCAAGGGTTGAGTTTGAAAGTTGGGAATCCATGTTTGCAATTTGCACCAATGAAATGGTGACAAATGTCAACATAAGATTGGTTGAGAAAAGGGGTTGGAGACATTAAATGCTTGAGAAGACCTCATGGTTATCTAGAGGGTAAGGGTCAAGCTTAAGTTAAGATTACCCATTGGATTAGGTTTTAATCAAAGGATAAACTATTGTGCAAATGATTAAGGGATAACCATGGTCAAAGCAATGAATGTTTGATGAGACCCTTGGATTACATGGAGGTTAAGTTAGGCAAAAAGTCTCTAACCATGTAAGAGGGTTGAGCTAACCATTAATGGTTTGTAAGAGAAAGTTGTTGGAGACTTGGAGCCTTTAATGGTTATTGAAGACTTTGAGGGTTTGAGAAGTGACATCCCTTTGTTTAGGGATGTGACAAAGTTTAGAAGATGGGTTAGGTTAATTTAGAAGTGATTAGAAGCGTCTAGAAGAAATTAGGAATAGGTTTTAGAATGCAAGTTGGAGATGTAGGAGAATGCAAGTGGATGGAGGGATAATAGGATATAATTGAAATAAAGTTAATTTAATTCAATTTGGTTGCAATCAAATAAATTAGATTTATTCAATTTAGGATAAACTTTTTAATTAAATTTGAATTTAATTAAAAGTGGATAGAAGGGATTTAATTGAATAAAATGATTTATTCATTAAATGGTAAAAAGAAGTCTAGTGAATTTAATTTAAATAAATTGAGTAATTTAATTAATTTAAACAGACGAATGTGGGTAATTTAATTAAATTGGATTTAATAGAGAAATGAACATAAAATATTCATTTAGGAATATGGTCATTTTTATACGTCTACATTTTGCCCCTCTTTGAAGTGATGTGTGTGCACATGTTATTTCAAAGAAAATGATGTATTATCGTGATTTATGATCAAATGAAATTTTTGCTTTTATGATTTTCAAGTTGTGCCCCAGATTTGATTTGATGTGTGATGCCCCCTCGGGAGATGAATCAATATTTTGAAAATTTGGATTTGATTTGGTGATTTGTGTTTGGTGTGTATGATTTTGTCTATGTGAAATGTTTAAATTGATTCATCTCCTGATAATTTACATGTTTTAGGGTATAAGGGAGACCGCGAGCAAATTACATGCCCAGTTCCCTAACCCTCATTTCATTTTCCTCCTATAAAAGAGGAAAAGTGCTTTGATTTGATTCATTTGTGCATTGTTGACTTTGGAGAAAGAGATTTTGGAGAGCAGTCAAAATGCCTATTCCGTATTCCAGGCATCGTTTTGAGCGCGTTCGGAGGTACCGGAGACCTGCCGCATATGGACCACCAGTAAGTCAACGCTTTTGACCCTTTTTTTATTTTTTATTTTGTCATTTTTGGTCAGTTTTTTATTTTTGAAATTCGGTTTTATCGGTTTAGCGCGTCAAAGCCGTAATTTAGCGCATACAAAAATTTAGGTAGCACATAAAGTTTGATAATAGGGATGCGTCCGAAACAAATAGTGTAGCGCATAGAAGTTTGAGGTTAGCGCATTGCGGGAAAGTAGTGCATGTTGAACATAGGATAGCGCGTCAAGTGAATAGGGTAGCGCGTGAGCGAGACCTAGCGCATAAGGGTCATAGGGGTTCACATGGGTAAGGGGTTTTAGTGCATAGGGTAGACCTAGTGCATAGGGTCAAATAGGTAGCGTCAGCAAGGTATATGTTAGCGCATAAATAGGTTTTAGCGCATAGGGTAGGTTGGGTGGCGCATTGGGGAAAAAGGATAGCACGTAGAGGCAGTCTAGCGCATAGGGTTAATAGAGTAGCGCATGAGAAAAATAGCTTAGCACATGGGTGTATTTTAGCGCGGGGAGAATCTGTTTTAGCGCATCAGGAAAAATTTTGTGAGATGGGGTGATTTGTGAATTTTTTGTGTTTTGCTATCATGGTTTTTATTGATTTGTCCAATATGAGTGTTGATATAACTTGGTTTGATTTGCGATATTCCAAGTTATGCATAGATATTAATGTGTTGGTTTGATCAAAGCATGATTTGTTTTTGCACTTGCTTTCAAGTTCAATGTGTGAAGCCTGATTTGTGTTACAAGCTGATATGGGTTGGAAACTTGAGTTGTTTTACAAGTTGATATGGGTGGGAAACTTGAGTTGTTTTACAAGTTTATGTGATTTGGAGACTTAAGTTGTTTTACAAGTTTTGATATGGTTTTTGATAACTTGAGTTGTGTTACAAGCTGATATGAAATGATAGGATGTTGAACTTGATGTAGATGAGCAAATTATTTCATGTGGTTGATGTGATTTTGATTTTTATATCTTTGTTTTGATTTGGAAACTGATATTGGACTTGTTTTGTTGGTTGACAGGAGTGATTGGGTGTGGTTCAATTGCCTGAGCGATTTTCGAGGCCTTGGACTTTGATACCACGGTTGGCACAGGCCGACCTTGATATTATTGAGAGATGTGGGTTGACGTCCCTATTGGATATGCCGCGGTTCACTGTGAACTAGGGGTTACTTACAGCGCTCGTAGAGAGGTGGCACAGTGACACGAACACCTTCCACTTTGCCACGGGTGAGATGATAGTCACACCAGAGGACTGTTATAGGATTCTGCGCATACCAGTAATAGGTTCACTACTACCTTATGAGCAGTCAGAGGAGGGTGGCACAGAGGCACTTCGCCGCATATTTCATGATGAGATAGTATGCGGATATGAGATCCCTTGGCAGGAGATCCTGGACTTGGATTATGCACCGCTTCCATCAGTACTGGCAGGGTTTATAGGTGGATTCCTTTGTCCTAATCACAGGTCAAAGGGATTCTTTGTGGGATGGGGGCTGGTGTTAGAGGACATGGTTACATAGGGCCATAGGTTTGCGTGGGGATCGACTATGCTAGCCCATCTATACAGGGATTTACACAAGGTGGTATACCTGGGTTACGACAGTTTGTTAGCTGGCGTGACGCTCCTACAGGTATGGTGCTGGGAGTACATTCCGACCACTAAGGAATTAGCAGACAAAGATAGGCCCATTGGTTGTGCCTATGCCTATGGGTACAGGGGTCTAGTTGTCTAGAAAAAGCTGGGCAAACTAGAGCATTGGAGGAGAGTGTTGGATGACATTGATACGGTCACTTGGCGACCATATACAGGGTACGAGGTATGGGCAGAGGATGAGCTGGAGATACCCTATGTTTTCACGATGAGATACCTGATTGAGAGGACCCCATTCGTGATTGAGAGGTTCGTGGTTACCAGAGTTTTGCGACAGTTTGGTCGATAGTAGGGTATACCTCAGGGGGCCTGCTTGTATGCACGGCGAAGGCAGGACATACCAAATTGGGGTCCGACGATTGATAGTGTGGTGGCTGTGGAGGAGTTTGTTAGTTTGGCAGGCTAGATATGGGATTATGCCCCAGAGATTTTGGATGCGAGCATGATAGATGAGTTTGCCAGATTGTTCTCCATGTGGGTAGTGGCGAGGATATCAGATCCAGAGGAGATGCGGCTGTCATTTGATGATGATGATGATGAGGGAGGTGGAGATGATGAGGATGACGGAGATGGTGGAGGAGGACGACGGGGGAGAGGAGATAGAGGGAGGAGAGGAGAGAGATATTTGGAGAGAGCAGTGAGACGGGCAATGAGAGATAGAGGGAGAGGGGAGGGTGGGAGAGGTTTTAGCTGCAGTGGGGGGAACGGATGAGGTGACACGGCCAGTGCAGAGGAGGAGGACAGATGTGCTACCACCTCCTGCACCGAGGATAGACAGATTTAGAGGGGATGCCCCAGCACAGGTACCGCTACGGGTCCAGATCCCCACTCATTTTGAGGATGCACATATTAGGACCCTACAGGTGACTGTACAGGAGCTGCAGGCACAGGTATTGACATATCAGTGACAGATTGCGCAGTTGACCACTAAGCGAGACACGGAGATAGAGCAGCAAGGTCAAGTAGAGGAGCTTGCAGAGTAGAGGGCAGCGATGGGTGGTCCGATGAGAGACACCCTGAGAGAGCTATCTTTTAGAGCTCAAGAGGCGGAGTACTACCATCGGCATTATGAGGCTATGGTACCTAGGGATCGCCGAGTACAGAGCTTTACATAGTCGAGATCCAGTCGATCTCGAGATACTGGGTCACGGTCTAAGAGTCGAGGTATGACAGAGCCATCGAGACATGATCCCCTTGGAGATCCAGGGGTGGGGACTTGTGGAGCCAGACCATCTCCATCAGGGGATAGCCATACTTGAGAGACATTGTCTCTGTTGTATTTTTTATCATTGTATTCTTTGTACTAGACACAGAGATGACAGATTTTGTACATTTTGATCATTTTTGAGATATATATATATATATATATATATATATATATATATATATATATATATATATATATATATATATATATATATATATACGACATCATTATCTTCGATCATGTGGTGTGTTATATGGATGTATGTGCTTATGTGTTCTTTTCTTTTCTTTATGATGATGTAATGCTTAAATATATGATATAATGTATGCTTTGATATGTTTGTGAGATGTATCTTGAAAATGAGATGTATGATAATGATATGCTGTGAGATGTATCTTGAAAATGAGATGTATGATAATGATATGCAACTCATGGTAAAATGATATGCAACTAATTGTAAAATGATATGCAACTAATTGTTTTTGTAGCATTCTCATTATGTATTTGCCATCCTGATGTCACCATATGTTGTTTTCTTTCTGTGTATATATCATCATTGAGCATGGATTGATCTTTGGATATGTTGAAAATTTATACAAGCATAATGGTATAATTGAACCATAATGACCTGAGAAAAAATTTACATAATATTTGATTTTGCAAGATAGCACAAGCGTCAAGGTATAATTGAACCAGGATGACCAGAGTGCGGATTGTGTATAAACAGACAAGATTAAATCAATTGTATGCGTGAAGTGGAATCATGCCTTCAGTGATATTCGATGTATCACGTCTTGAGGCAAGTATTCGCATAGTACAAATGATCGCCTCCCAGACAGAAGACTAAGAAAATATTGGAGGCTCCCCATGATCTCTAGCTTTGAAGCATTTAGTGAGAAAAGGGAGAGAATCCAATAATTTAAAAAGTTCAATAATGGCAAAATAGTCAAGATTTTTATGCGATAATGCAACATTTAGTACTTCAGAAAATCATCCATCCTTGGTATTTATGTGATTCGTTGTTTTGTTTTGCGATGAAGCGTAGTTTTGGTTGTTGGATGCAATGCTTCTGAGTTTTGTAAATAGTTTTGATGTCTTGAATGTTTGCAAGTTTTGACGATTTATTGCCCCTAGCTGAGTGTGCCTCTTGATGTGAATATGTACAGTGAGCCATGGTGGAATGTGGTAAGAGGATATATATGGATAGACCAGGATAGTGACTACGCTAAGTATGTCCTAAATGTGTATGTGCTAAGTGTTGGGCGATGGCTGATAGTGTTTGATAAAATAGTATGGCGATAGATAGAGGAGCCATCCTTTCACAATAGCGCCTGTTTACCGGGTTTTCACCAGTTGTTTTTATTGTACCTTTTTATTTGCTTTTTCTGAATTTTTTTATTTTTTTGCTTATTTTGGCTTTTTCCGTTCATTAGACTACTCAAGTGTAGTACTTCTTCAAATGGATGTTGTTAGTTGGTTCATCAAGTATATCTCCTTCTGAAGTTGTTAGCTGATAGGCACCTGATCCATAGACTGATATGATGACATAGGGACCCAACCAGTTAGGTTCAAACTTCCCTTTCTTTTCCCGATCTTGCTGATTTTGTGGATTTTCTTTGAGGACTAGATCACCAACTTTGAAGTTGCGAGGGATGACCTTGTGATTGTAGCTCCTGCACATGCATTGCTGATATGCCTTGAGATGAGTGTAAGCATGCTGACATCTTTCATCTAATAGTTTAAGTTCTTGCAATCGGTTAACTCGATACTCTTCATCTAGGATTAAACCTTTCAAAGAGACTCTGAGAGATGGGATTTCTACCTCTAGGGGTAAAATGGCTTCTGATCCATATACAAATGAGTATGGTGTTGCTCTTGTAGGTGTGCGAATGTTGGTTCTGTATGCCCAAAGTTCTAGATTAAGTTGTACGTGTCAATCTTTGTCTACATCATTCACCATTTTCTTTAGGATTTTTAGTATTGTCTTGTTAGATGCTTCTGCTTGACCATTCCCCTGTGGGTAGTATGGTGTAGAGAGCCGATGTTGTATTTTAAATTTTTCACATAGTTCTTGGACATCTTGGTTTTTGATAGGTCACCCATTATCGGTGATGATGGAGCTTGGAATACCATATCTATAGATTAGATAATTTAGGATAAAAGAGGCAATTTGTTTCCCATTTACTATGGTCATAGGAACTACTTCTATCCATTTGGTAAAATATTACGTTGCAGTTATAATGAACTTGTGCCCATTTGAAGATGAAGGATGAATTTTGCCAACTAAGTCTAGTCCCCACTTAAAAAAGAGCCAGGATGTTGTAAATGGTTGTAGCTCCTGTGTTGGTGCATGTATCAGATTGCCATGGATCTGGCATTTAGGACATTTCTTGGTGAAGTGGTATCTTTCTCCATTGTAGGCCAGTAGTATCCCATCCTTAGAAGCTTTTTAGCAAGAGTAGTACCACTTGAATGTGTGCCACAAATACCTTCATGAAGCTCGTGTAAAGTGGAATCAGAATCATTACGATCAAGGTAACGAAGAAGAGTACCATCTAGACCTCGATGGTACAAAGTATCAGCGGTAAGGTTATAATGGGTAGCTTGCCGGATAAAATTACATTTCTGGTTACGGGATTGTTCAATGGGTAAGATATTATTCTTAAGGTAGTCATATATTGGTCCATATAACAAAGAATCTGAACCAATCAAGGCATAGATAACATGGGATTCAGAGTGGTCATAAGCTGGGGAGAACAGTTGCTCTACCAGGAACTCGTAACGACTCTGTTGCTCGGGAATTTGTAGTAATGAAGCGATAGTAACCATTGCATCGGCTGCTTTGTTGTTCAACCTTCGTATTTTCTCGAAGGTGATGTGCACAAAATATTGTTCGAAGTCATCCACCATTCACTTGTAGGGTAGCAGCTTGTCATCCTTTGTCTGATAGTCATTGTTGTTTTGATTGATGACTAGTTGTGAGTCGCTGTAGACCTTTAACTCTGTGATTTTCCATTTGACGGCCATTTTAATGCCTATAACCAATGCCTCATATTCAGCCACATTATTTGTGCATGGGAACATAAGCCTATATGATCTTGGTATAGTGTGTCCTTCAGAAGTGATGAATAGAATGCCAGCACCTGAACCATGTTGTGTGTAGGATCCGTCAAAGTATAGGGTTCATTGTTTGGTAGAAATAGCAAGAACATCCCTGTCCGGAAATTCAATCTCCATAGTTTGTTTTCCTGGTAGTGGTGCTTCAGCCAGTTGATCTGCAATTGCTTGTCCTTTGATGGCTCGTCTTTCTGTGTATTGGATGTCAAATTCACTGAGAATCATGACCCATTTGGCCAATCGTCCCGTAAGAGCTACTTTGTTGAGTAGATATTTGAGAGGATCAATTTTTGCCACTAGCTTAATTGAGTGTGCTAGCATATAATGTCGGAACTTCTGAGATGCGAAGACCACTATTAGGTAAGCCTTTTCAATGAATGTATAGTTGAGTTTGTAGCCATTCAATGTCCTACTGATATAGTATATGGCTCGTTCCATTCCTTGTTGATTTTCTTGTGCCAATAGTGCCCCCAACGATATATCTGTTGTCGAGATATATAGGATAAGTGGCTTTCCTGCGACTAGTGGTACCATAACTGGTGGATTCATTAGGTACTGTTTGATTTGGTAAAAAGATTCTGCACACTTGGTCTCCCATTTGAATGGTACATTTTTGTGTAGTAAATGGTTAAATGGTAGACTTTTATCTGCTAGTTGAGCGATGAATCGCCTGATTGATTGAAGTCATCCTTGTAGATATCTGAGCTGACTGATATTCTTTGGTGGTGGCATTTCCATAATGGCTTGTACCTTTGCTGGATCTACTTCAATACCTTTAGTTGAGACTATGTAGCCTAGTACCTTTCCTGATCTAACCCCAAAGACACACTTCTTAGGGTTGATCCTGACTTGGAATTTCCCCAATCGATCAAAGATCTTTGTTAGGATGCTGAGATGTTCTGCTCTAGTGAAGGATTTAGCTGGTAAATCATCCACGTAATCTTCCATAAATGTGTGCATCATGTCATGAAAGATTGTTGTCATTGCTCTTTGATAAGTGGCCCCTGCATTCTTTAAGCCAAAAGGCATAACATTCCAACAGTACGTTCCCCAAGGACAAGTGAATACAGTTTTATCTTGATCTTTCGGGGCTATTTTGATTTGATTATAACCTGAGAAACCGTCCATTAGTGAGAGCATTGCATGTCTTGCTGTGAGGTCTACAATTATGTCGATACTGGGCAGAGGAAAGTCGTCTTTTGGACAAGCTTTGTTCACATCTCTGAAGTCAGTGCATATTCTGATACTACCATCTAGTTTTGATACTAGAACAATGTTGGAAATCCATTTTGCATAGTCGATGGGTCAGATGAATCTGACATCTAATAGTTTCTTTAGTTCAGTTTTGACCATGAGTGCCACCTGTGGATTCATCTTTCGTAGCTTTTGTTTGACTGGCTTAACTCCTGGAGAGATGGACAAGTGATGCATGATTAAGTGTGGATCCACTCTGGGCATATCGGCATATGACCAAGCAAAGTTAATTTGCTTTTCTTTAAAGAAAATGATGAATGTTGATCTTTCTTCCTCTGTCAGAGACTCTGCAAGGTGTATGTTTTTGACTGCTTCTGTGGTACCGATGTTGATTGATTGAGTGGGCTCAATCAATATGGGTGATCGCTCATGAAAGTGTTCAGGAAGAGTGTCAAGTCTCCCATTGTTAGGTGCCTTAAAAAGGTTTTCACCCTCAGATGCGTCCTTTATTTTTACTTTTTTTTGATCTATAGCTGCCATTGATAGGTTTTCAGCATCAGATCTTTTACTTGGTTTATTTTTGCGACTGAGAGACTTGGCACTCCTTGATTTGCCGATATCGTTACTTTGTTCACTAGTAGAGCCTATTTCCAGGTTAATGACACATAAGTAGTGGATAATAGATTCATCATCTGGGAAAATTGGTATATCATGGATTTCAGGTTCATCCCAGTCGATGAGATCAGGAAAGACAAGTGGTAAGGAATCATTTGGTGGATTAAGTTCTGCTACTGTAAGTGTCAAGATAGAGGTTTCATTGTGATTTTTCTTGGTTGTAAAGAAGTTTAGGATTTCATCGAGGTCTTCGATGGTATTATCTTCCATATAGACTTGTTCATAATGTTTCTGTTCACTTTCCTTGGCATCATAGATGTTCTGTGGTCCAAATTCAAGAGGTCTATCTTCTGCGTGATGTTCTTCCTGAGAAAAAGGTATGTTGTCAGTATCATTAGGGATATATACAGTAGCATTTGAGTAGGTACCCCACTCATATTCATTGGAATCAGTCTCAGAGGCATCATCAAGATTCTATAAGTGTTGTAAACTGGTATGTTGTACGGTGAAAACAAATCTTTGATAATGGATACCATTTTGATAGTTTTTGTTGATTCGGTGTCAGATCCTGCTTCTATTTTCTGTATTTGTTCATAGACTGTGCCTCCTCGGGGAGGAATAATGGCATCAGGAGATGATATTATTAGTTCTTGAAATAGTGGATCTTGAATATGAGCTACCATTGCAGCTATGGCCTTCTTGTGGCTTAGAATCTTTTCCTGATGTAACTTTTGTTCTTGACATTCCTGTACTTTACGGATTGTTTCTGCAGACTCAAAGAGTGCTTCTTGCCAGGATTCTTCTTTGTAATTTTTCTTTACTTTCCATTGAGGTTTCGCAATTATGCGTGGCGGCTTTCTTAATAGGAAAGTGAGCTTACAACCCAAAACTGTTTTGTCTCTACTGGGCTGTGAAGGAAGATCTATGGGTTCAGTGACTCCTTTGTGTTTCCCAATAGGTCCTTTACCGTCATATCCCATTTGTTGCATGATTAAGTATCCTTTTCCATATAGGTGTGTAGGTAGAACAATGTCTAGAGTAGCTGCTCTGTTATCTTCTTTCTCATCTTTGTATAACCAGCTAAGAATATCCTTATCTTCTGATTCATGTGCTAGAGTGTCCAGTTGGATGAAGGTACCATCAAATTTGGTGATGGGCTGAGTTACCAGATGTGTTGATGTAGTAGGCAATCCATGAGATCTGGGTGATGTCGTTAATTTGGCCAAACATAGGGGCTCTAAAGAGTATTCTCCCATACCTTGGTCTTTGATTTGCATTTGCTGCTTGAAATCTCCAGATAATGAGTTGGGCTTTGCTGTTTGTAGATCTGATGTTGAAGATGGCTACTTTTCTCTATTATGAGGAACCAAACTGTCTTGGGTTGCCCCCATTGCATTGCAATGTTGAAATGGATTGTGATCAATAGATATGGAGATTTCTTGTCCGTCATAAGGAAATTTGACACACTGGTGATATGTAGAAGGCACTGCCTGCATTTCATGTATCCAAGGTCGTCCTAACAAAATATTGTAGGTGAGGTCTATGTCGAAGACCTAACACAGTATCTTTTTGCACTGGTCCCACTTGAATGGGTAACATCACGGTTCCTTTAGAGGACCTTTCCTCATCATCATAGGCCTTGATGGTAATCTTCTTGCAGGGATCAATAGACTCTTCTAAGAAGCCTAATGCACAGATAAGCTTTTAAGTACATATATTAAGTCTGGCTCCTCCATCTATTAAGACTCTTTTTACTCGGTGTTTGCAAATAATGACTTCGATATGGAGAGGAGTGTTATGCGGATGACTCAAGGAAGCATTGTCATTCTCTGAGAAGGTGAGGTTATGAGGTCCTGTCATATGGGCGACCATTGCTTGAAATCTGTCTGTATCCAGATTTTGAGGTACTTTGGTTTCCAGTAGCGCTTGCTCCAATATGTTTTTGTGTTTGGGTGATAGTTTCAGCAATTCTAGTATAGATATCTGAGCTGGAGTTTTGCGTAGTTGGCTAATCAAGTCATATTGAATCTTTGGTGTAGTAGTTGTAGGAGCAGTATGCCCTTTTAAGACATATTTCTGAGTTCGGGTTGTCACATTGACAGATTCATGGTCAAGTTGATCTCGGATTGTGATGACATTTACTTGATGATCGTCAGCTGATATGTGATTTATGGTTTTGTTGTAGATATGGTTGATACGAGCTCCGCGTGTATCATTCAAGGTTGAAGATCCATCTTTGTTGTAATTTGGAAGAGGATTTTTACAGGCTCTGTGATCACCATTTGTTTTGAGACCATCAACCGTTAATTCACCTCAATCAATCATGTCTTGCACAATGTTTTTCAATCTCATGCAATCGTTCATCCGATGAACCTTGTTGCGATGGAAATCACAATAGTGTGAATCATTCCACCAAGGTGGTTTGATTTGGGGTTCATAGTTGCTGATTGCCGGCAAGGAGAGAATTTTAGTTGCCAGAAGTTCTCTGATTGCCGATTCTAGTGATTGCCCCAGCGGTGTGAAGACACGCTTTTGGAAATTGTTCGTGTTGTCGTATGAATTGTTGTTAGGTCCTAGATTCGTGTTTTTGCTTGGAGTATCATTGGTGTTGTTTGCGTTGAGTTGTCCTTGATTGGTGTTTGGTGCATATGTGTTAGCATTTGGATTAGCATTTTTAGGATTCTTCGTAGTTTGAGGATTTTCGGATAATGCAAGCACTGGTTGCTTAGATTTGGGATCATGTGATTCATTGTTGCCTTCATTTTTGTTTCGAGTCCAAAATCGAGATTTGTCCAAGTTGTTGTTGTTCTGGTTATTGTAGTTTGATGAGTTTGTTCCTTCCTTGTAGAATTTGAGTGTTCCCTTTTTGACACACGCTTCCTCTACTTGAACGCCATTTTCAATCAATTTAGCAAAAGATGGTATGCATTAAATTTTTAGCCTGTAACTCATTTCACCATTCAAGTTGTCGATGAAGATCTCCATTTTCTCCTTTTCAGGAATATCTCAAGGATATCATGATACCATACGCCGCCAACGTTGAAGGAAAATCATGAATGTTTCGTTGTTCTTTTGTTTGGTGTTGCAGATGTCTAGCATGGTTATGGTGTGTTGGATGTTATAGGAGTATTGTGTTATGAACTTTTTAACCAATTCATCAAATGATGTGACAGGTGGTGTAATTTTGGATAACCATTGCATTGTTTGTCCTCCTAGGCTTCTTGGGAATAACCTCATCAGATAGGTGTCATCATGAGTAAACTCAAGACTCATGGTATAGAATTCTCTAACATGATCACGGGTATCACTTTTTCCATCGTACTTGTCAAATTTAGGCACGTCTGAGTTTGGAGGAAAAGGGATCATGTGCAATCTCTTGTCAAAAGGATAAGGACATATTTCGTTTAAAGAGTACCGTACTGTTGTCCCTTGTTGCATGTCCCGTATTTGCCTTTGTAACATTTGCATTTGTTGAGTAAGGGTAGCCAAAGGTACATTGTCTTGTCGAGGGAAAAGTTCTTCCCTTGTATTGATCCTAAGTTGAAACGGTGTTTGGAATGGTATATTTTGCTCGGGAAGGTATTGTCTCGGTGTATGTTGCTCTGGTATGTTTTGATCCGAGATGTTTTGCATTGGTGTATGTTGTTCTAGTATGTTCTGATCCGGGATGTTTTGCTCAGGGTCTCGGATTTCCCTTTCTCATTGGCATTCTTGATATTCGTACTGCTGAGGTTGTGTCCTGAACACGTCTGCGTCAAGGTTGTCAGGGATTTTTACTCCTTTACTTGTGAGCATGAGCAAATATTTTTCTTTGTCATTTTCCATAAGCCTTTCTACAAGCTTTTGGAATGAAGCGTTTTCCTGACATTCCTAAAGAAGCGCTTCAGAAATTTTAGTCTCCTCTAGGTGTGGACCTTCAAAAGGATTTGACAACCTTCGATTCATACTAGACTCTCCGTGTGTCTCGCTTTGTTGGTTTCTTTGAGAGTGAGTAACAGGCATTTTAGTAGAAACTTTTAGTGACGAAGGGAACAAAATCCTCATTGATATGTTGCTCGGGGGTGGGTGGTTCTGGTCGAGATGTGTTATAAGTGATACACTCGTCGGGCAAGAATGTCGGATTGATCTTTCCTCCACAGTTTATGATTTAATTAAAAGCAGACTTTTGACAATATGCTCTTGTTTTTAGAGGCTCTTTGTCAAATTCATTGGATTTGTTTTGGATATAACGCTTGACATGATGAAGGAATACCCGATGAGATTTGAAGAGTTGACGATTGATGTATAAAAACTTATTTCTCTTGATGAATTTGGAAAAACTAGGTTGTTGTTTCTTCAACGTGATGTTACGATAAAGGCTCTTTCTTCTCAAAATATGGGGATTAGTCATGCATGAGTGATCAATGGTTTCCTTTGATTTGTTTGGATTCAGTTGATCTTGTTTTAAAAATTTTAGGTCTTACTTTATCAAAACGAAGGTTTAGATGCCCCTTCATGACAAAGCGTATCAAATGATATGGATAAAAGTCTCTTGATATGGAGACTTGATTTGACAACCTGAAATTATTGAACAAGTGTTTTTGAGATGAAATTTGTAAGATGGTAAAGGATTCTGTTGATACTTATGATGAGGTTTCTGGATTATGATTAGATATGTTTTACCATGCGATCAGTTTTGGATTTTTACAACATTTGTTTTTGACACAAACATAGCTAAAGAAATAGCTTTTAACGGTTCATTTTCGCTACTCCGCTTTCATGAAAAATGTTGTTGATGAAAAGAGGCTTCTGAAAATGTTTTCAAAAATTTTAAAATTCCTCACTGTTTTGCCCCCTGTCTATATGTTTTTGGTCATGCGCTAAAACAAAGATGAAATGCGCTACCAAAAATACTCCAAGCGCTAAAAGAATGACCACACGCGCTAGGCTGCCCCCAGACACGTGCTAAAGATTTGACTGTTCAAAAATTTGTTTTCTATCTGTTTAAAAAGCTACGCGCTAACCTAGGTCTGTGACGCGCTAACTTTTAAACCTGATGCGCTAATATTTGGTTGCTACGCGCTAAGTTGATGCTTCCACGCGCTAGACTGTTTCTTTGATGCGCTAAATGTTTTAATACTGGTTTGATTTTGGGATAAAACGCTACTGTTTGGAACAGATGCGCTAACTAGATGGTTTGATGCACTAACTGAATTACTCTACGTGCTAAGGAGTTGTCCCCACTCGCTAATCTGCCCTATTTTTTTTCTCCAGTTGGTTTTTCTACAATTTTTGGTTTTGATCGTGAGTTTTTCAATTTAGATGGATGATTTTCTAAAGTAATAAATGTAAGCACAACACAAAAAGTACAACCATTTTGCCTAATCTAACAGAAAGTGTATGTTCTACGAGGATGTGTTCAAATCCCCAATGTTTTAACAGGTTTGGATACGAATAATACACTTCAGAAAGACCTTTTATTCAAAGGTCATAAATAACATCATAGCCCACTAGTCTCAATACTTCGTCAGCTCAAACAGCCGTGTCACCCCCTAGAGGGCGCCCGTTTTTTTGCCTTTTGCCAGAAATTAAATCAAAATGAATCGCTTCACAGTTGAGTAGTTATCTTGGGAGATATATGGTGAGTAATCTTGGGGGCGGATTCTTCCCCACCCTTGCACTATGATGTTATAAATGTTTGGTTACTGACTCAGTTCAAAGTTTCTATTTCTATGGTATCGTACTCAAGCTTCCTATTCGGCCGTCAGTGATAAACTCCCTCAGGAGGCTTCTCAACCTTTAGAACAAAGGCTTTACGTATCGTAAAGATACTGGGGGAAGGCTAATCATTGCGCGCAACCATTGAAAAGGACTTTCGTCACTTTTCACTTTTGATTATAGTGGGTTGGAATACTTGGCATCAAAGTCGTTCCCCACTTAGGTCATTCCCTTCACACCAGCCATAAATGGCTTTAAGAGTTGATTTCAACTCCTTGAGAAGGCATACCTACTAAAGAATGTAAATGTTTCGAAGGAAAGAAAGCTTTTTAAAGAGAGGTCTGGCTTTTTTATCACCTAGTTAAGGGGAGAGCATATACCTTCCTCTTTCGATTCAAGGCAATCAAAAATTCTTTTTAACCTTCAATTCAGTGATTTGCTAACCTCTACTTGGAGATGTTGCTCCAAGAAAAGCATGGTGTTCCTTTTAGTTCCTCAAAGCAATGATTATTTAATCTAGTGAAAGAATCTGGTCAACAAAGAAAAGTTATCGATGTGGTCAACAAAAGAAAATCGGAAAAGGGGAATAACTTCCCTCTTTTGATTTTGAACAAAAGTTTTGTAAGTGAGGTTCTTTCCTTTGAAAAATTTTAAAAATGAATCCTTTTATGCACCAAAGGATGGTGAGGTTCTTTTTATAGCTCTATTTTTGCAAAAGAAATTTTTGTGTTGTTCTTTTTAGAGCTTAAAATGAAGGTTTTCTCCTATGAAAGCAAGAAAAATTTTGATAGAGGTTCTTTTATAGCCCAAAAACAAGGTGAGTCCAATTTTAAGAAAAGAAAATGAAATTTTAAACTAACATAGATAAGTTACTAAAATCTAACTATCTTAATCCTAAGATGAAGCTCCTATCTGCAATGAAGTTGTTAGAGACCTGCAAAATAACCAGTTAGATACCTAGGTGGACTTCTACAAGTCTAATTTTGAACTTTCAGTTACAATGTTTGTTTTTCTTATTTTGGCCTGTGATGCGCTAGAGATCAAACTGTACGTGCTACAAAATCACAGTAATGCACTAAAATAAATCAACGATGCGCTATACTGTCTTCAAGATGCGCTACTCTATGTACCCGAAATGCTGCTCTGTTTTTCTCTCGCGCCGAAACCTACAGGAAAAATTAGTATTCTTATGCGCTAATAAATGGACTTTATGCGCTAGGTGATGGACCCCACGTGCTGAACAGTGAACCGAATGCGCTAGGCTGTTAACCGGATGTGTTAAACAATTAACTTAACATGCTAATTTATTTTTCTCGCGTACCTGCAAAAGTGGATATATTTTAAAACCAATTAGATATATGGGGTAATGCCCCACGGTGGGCGCCAAAAATCTATGTGGGAAAAGCGGGTTGATAGAACTTGAAATGTGAAAAATGGAGTTCTATGGAGCCTTGCTCACACACTCACAGGACTTCTTGGTGCAAGCTATAGAGTAATGAAGTATCACTCGGCTTCCCAAGGTGGGTCCCATGATTCTCTATCTTACACGGTCCCTCAAACCAATGTTTTTGCTCTCAGATCATTGAGCAAAATGGTTTAGGGATTGCAAATGCAAGAACGAGGGATGTTTTTTGTTCATTTAATATGAGATGCATCCTAGGCTATGCATGATGCTATAAATGCAATAAACTAACTATAAGATGATAAGATTAGTAAACAAACTATCCTATCATACTATATCAGTTAATGATTTAAGCTAATGATAATAGAAATACTCTAAAATGTATATTAGATTAATTTCTATTTTAAAGAGAGGCTAAATGATGAGCATAAATGGTATATGAAAGCTTGAATGTATTTGAGCATAAGTATGATACCACAAACTTGGATGATCAAAATGGAGGGATGAGAGCTCTATTTATAACAAAAATAGGGCAATGGATGGTCAGGATTGAAAGAGTTAATCAAGGGTTGAGTTTGAAAGTTGGGAATCCATGTTTGCAATTTGCACCAATGAAATGGTGACAAATGTCAACATAAGACTGGTTGAGAACAGGGGTTGGAGACATTAAATGCCTGAGAAGACCTCATGGTTATCTAGAGGGTAAGGGTCAAGCTTAAGTTAAGATTACCCATTGGATTAGGTTTTAATCAAAGGATAAAATATTGTGCAAATGATTAAGGGATAACCATGGTCAAAGCAATGAATGTTTGATAAGACCCTTGGGTTACGTGGAGGTTAAGTTAGGCAAAAAGTCTCTAACCATGTAAGAGGGTTGAGTTAACCATTAATGGTTTGTAAGAGAAAGTTGTTGGAGACTTGGAGCCCTTAATGGTTATTGAAGACTTTGAGGGTTTGAGAAGTGACTTCCCTTTGTTTAGGGATGTGACAAAGTTTAGAAGATGGGTTAGGTTAATTTAGAAGTGATTAGAAGGGTCTAGAAGAAATAAGGAATAGGTTTTAGAATGCAAGTGGGAGATGTAGGAGAATGCAAGTGGATGGAGGGATAATAGGATATAATTGAAATAAAGTTAATTTAATTCAATTTGGTTGCAATCAAATAAATTAGATTTATTCAATTTAGGATAAACTTTTTAATTAAATTTGAATTTAATTAAAAGTGGATAGAAGGGATTTAATTGAATAAAATGATTTATTCATTAAATGGTAAAAATAAGTCTAGTGAATTTAATTTAAATAAATCGAGTAATTTAATTAATTTAAACAGACGAATGTGGGTAATTTAATTAAATTGGATTTTATAGGGAAATGAACATAAAATATTCATTTAGGAATATGGTCATTTTTATACGTCTACAATGACCACTTTCATAAGTGAATATTTAATATTCATTTTAACCTCATTCATCTATTTAATTAAATTCTTTATATCCATCTATTTGATTAAATGAATTACTCAATTTATTTAATTAAGTTCGCCTAGGCCTTTTTCTAACCTTTAATTAAATAAATCACTTTATTTAATTAATTCCCCTTTCTCTCCTTTTAATTAAATTTACATTTAATTAAATTGATCCTTGCAAGTAAATAAATCTAATTTATTTATTTAAATCCCCCTTATATGTATGCAAGTTGCTTCTATTTTTGTTGAAATAAAGTAATTTATTTTAATTAAAATTCCCCTACATCCACATGCATTTTCCTACATCTCCCACGTGCCTCCCTAAAACCCCTTCTAGATTCTTCTAATCACTTCTAATTTAGCCTAATCTATCTCCTAATTATTGTCACATCCCTAAGCAAAGGAAAGTCACTTCTCAAAACCCTCAAAGTCTTTGAAAACCATTAAAGGCTTTATGTCCTCAACAAGTTAACCCTCAAAGTCTTCCAAACCATTAAAGGCTCTTACATAACCATTAATGGTTAAAATCGACCTTCTTGCATGATTAGAGTTTTTCTCTCTAACTCAACCCTCATCTAGCCCAAGGGTCTCATCAATAATTCATGGCTTTAGCCTTGGTTATCCCTTTAACCTTTGCAGAAGACTTTATCCAATGGATAACCCTAACCTAACCTTAACCCTTACCTCCTAAGGTAACCTTCATGTCTTCTCAAGCATTTAATGCTTCTTTCATCTCCTCTCAAGCAACCTCTTGTTGACAATTGTCACCATTTCATTGGTGACAATTGTAAACATGGATTGATAACTTTCAATCCTAGCCCTTGTTAAGATTATCCAATCTTGACCATCTGTTGCCCTATTTTTCCTATAAATAGAGCTCTCATTCTCTCATTTTTAGATATCCAACTTTCATGCATCTAATCTATAGTAATTTTACTAAGCATTTATCCTCTCTTTGATAAAATCATCTTAATATAATTTTAAAAGTAATTTTAAATATCCTAGCATATCAATGTTAGACTAGCATATCATGTTAGGATAAGCTCACTAATATTTATCATAGAATCATCTTTTATGATATTTTAAAGCATCATAGATTCAATAGCATACATATCTACGAATGCAATCATGTCAAATTAATCAAACATCACTCATTCTTCAAGTTGTCATCCCTAAGTCACTTTGCTGAGTGATCTGAGAGCAAAGGCATTGACTTGACGGATCTTGTGAGATAGAGAACAATGGAACATCCCTTGGGAAGTTGAGCTATTCAATGTAGCTCCATAACTTGCACCAAGAGCCCCATTAGTGTGTGGATCTTTTGGAACCTAACTTTTGTGTTTTTGTATCCCACTTTTCCCGCACACATTTCTAGCACCCACCGTGGGGAAAGACCCCATTAATCTTATTGTTTTTGATGCAGGACAAATATTGCAACCACATTGAAAAGTTGGTTTAGCGCATTGGGACATTTCTTTAGCATGTAGAAACCTTTAGTTAGCTCTTTTAGTATATTATTTAGCGCATTAGACCTCTTCTCTAGTGCATTCAGTCTTTCTATTAGCGTCGGATATTTTGGCTTTATTATGTATCATCATAAGCGCATTTAGCAAATAGAGTAGTGCATTCAGTAATCAGCTTAGCTCATAGAAGCCATTTTGTGGCACATCTGCACTTTTCTGTAGTGCATCTATGTAGTAGTCTAGAGCATAGCTCTGACAAAGGAAAAGGCAAAACTATAACTGAAGAAAGAAAAATTTATGCTTGTGAAGCCCACCCTTAGAATTTGATTGTTTTTGCTAACTGATTTTGTGTAGGTTCTAACCTTTTTGTACAGGAGCAATAGGGGTCAATTTAAGTTTTTCTTTGCTTTCTTTTAAAAGTTAGTTAAAAAGAACTCACCCTCCTTTTTGCAAAAGATTAAAATGAACCTCATGATTTCTTTGGGATGCTTAAAATGAACTTCATACTTTATTTTGGTGTTTAAAACCAAACTTCATCTTTTCCTTATTGCATGGTAAAAATAACAACAAAGCAAAAAATTTCATTCTTGCAAGTTAGGAAAACACTTCGTTTGGGTTTGAAAATAACAACAAATTTACTTTCCAGTTAACAAAGGTAAAAAGAACTTTAGCTTCCCTTGGTGCCTAAAAGGATTCATTTTAATTTATTCCAAAAGTAATAGAACCTCATCTTTATTTTGTGCAAGGCAAAAGGGGAAGTTTTCGCTTATCAACTTTAATTTTGTTGACAAAAATCGCAATTTCTTTTGTTGACCAGGAGTTCCAATTTTTAGATAGAAAATCATTGCTATACAAGGTTAAAAACAACACCATGCTTTTTGGAGAAAAATCTCCAAGTAGAAGTTATCAAATCATTACTTTGAAAGGTTAAAAAGAACACTTGTGTGCCCTGTCTCGAAAGTGGAAGGTATATACTCTCCCCTTAATTGGGTGACCAAAAAGGCAAACTACTCTTTCATGCTTTCTTCATTTCAGGCAATTAAATCCTCTAGCAGGCCTACCCTCCTGAGTTTCTATTAGAGCACCATTTAAATGGTCAGTGAGAGGGGAACGACCTAAGTGGGAAATGACTTTATCGCCAAGTGTTCCAACCCACTATAATCAAAAAGTGGAGGCTGACGGAAGTCCCCTTCAATGGTTTTGCTCAGCAATTAACCTTCCCCCGGTATCTTTAAGATACGTAAAGCCTTTGTTCTAAAGGTTGGGAAGCCTCCCGAGGGAGTTTATCACTGAAGACCAAATGGAAGCCTGATTAAAAACCTTAGAACTAGAAACTTTGAGCCAAGTCAGTAGCCAAACATCTTCAATATTAGAGTGCAAGGGTGGGGAAGAATCCACCCCCAAGATCACTCACCATATATCTCCCAAGATAACTACTCAATTGTGAAGCAATTCACTTTGAGTTAATTTTTGGCAAAAGGCAAAAAAAGGGGCACCCCCTAGGGGGTGACAAGGTGGTTTGAGTTGACGAAGTATCGCGACTAGTGGGATATGATATTGTTGATGACCCTTGAATAAAGAGTATCTAATTTGTCCTACTTGTTATCTAAAGTTGTGAAAACATCAGGGATTTGAACACATCCTCACAGAACATACACTATTTGTCTAGCATAGGCAAAATTTGTTCTCTTTTGTGTGTCGTGTTTGCAGTTTATTTTTCAGAAAATCATCCATCAAAATCACAAGTGTTAAAAAACCTAAAAATAGCAGAAAACAAAGAAATCAAGAAAGCTTAGCGCATAGGAGCAACTTCCTAGCACGTATCAACCATTCTATAGTGCATCTGCACCAAAACTTAGCGCTCGCAGCCTTCACTTTAGCGCATAATCAATTTCAGACTAAGTAAACTTTCAGTAGCACTTTGCGATACCAGCTTAACGCATTTTAACATTAGCTTAGCATGTAAAAGGCATATCTTAGTGCTTTTAGCCCAAACATTAGCATTTTTGGGGACATATTAGCGTGTAACCTTTCCGGTCAAAATAGTTTCAAACAAATATCAGTCAGTGCATAGAAGAGGCATCTTGGTGCATAGAGAACTTTATGTGGTGCATCTAGACCATAGTGCATCTCATCTTTGTCTTAGCACATATTCAAAATCAAGAAAAACATAGAGCAAACCAAGCATATTGGGAAAATTTTATTACCAGTTGTGAGTACCCTTTTTGGTCCTATGTCAAAATCAGCAGTCAAAATCTGAACCAAATTATCAAAGAAAACAAATCCAAAATCAAACAAGCATCCTTAGAAAAAAAAAATTGAATCTTAAACGAGCTCAAGATAAAAATCTAATCAGACAGTACCATCACATTGATCAAAGTTCCACCATCTAATGGATCCTATCACAAACAACATACCAAGTTTAATCCTTAACTTGTCAAATCAAGTTTCCATATCGGGAGACTTTATCCATATCATTTGACACATTTTGTCATGGAGGCGAATCTAACTAAACCTCTACTTGATAAAGTAAGCTTGAGTTTTCAAACAAAGTATCACAATCCAACATCAATGGAAACCATTGATCATTCATGTATGACCACTCATCATATTTTGAGAAGAACAAGTCTTCATCACCAAACTAAGTTGAAGAAGAGACAACCTAGTTCTAAGACACTTGCAAAAAGGAATAAGTTTCTCTATATCAATTGCCAACTTTTTAAATCACATCGCGCATTCTTATGTCACATGCGATTGTATACTCAAGGCAAATCAAATGAGTTTGACAAAGAACCTTTAAGAAGCAGAGCTTATATTCAAAAGGCGACATTCAACCAACGTTTATATCATGGAGGAAGAATTAACCCCATTTTATTTCCACGGTTTTGTATCACTTATAACGAAGCTCGACCTGAACCACCAACCCCTGAGAGAGGAGAAAAAGAAGAAACTCCCTTTATAACAGAATTTTTTTATTGAGGAACATATTCTATCCACTTAAACCACCAAAAACCACCATGAACCCCGATAGAAATAAATGCCCATTCTCACTCGCTCTCAAAAAAACAAGCAAAGTGAATCACAACCAGAGTCAAGTATGGGTCGTAGATTATCCAACCCTTTTGAGTATACTAATCTGGGAGATACAAAGATCATCTTGGAACTTCTCCAAGAGTGTCAAGAAAACCCCTCATCCTGAAGGCTCATGGAAAGACTTATTGAAGCAGACAAGGAAAGATATATACTCATGCTAACTAGAAAAGTAGTTACACTTCCTGAAGATTTTGATACCGAAAACTTAAGGAATGTCGACGAAACAATTTTTAGAACAAAGTCTAGAAATTATGCCTATCAAGACCAATAAAGAAAAGAAGAAACACATGACCCATAAATCATACATGAACAAAATAACACCCCTGAACACAACCATGCCCGAACTTAGGATAATCTTAATGAAAGGGAGGAAGCTCTCCCTTGACGTACAAATGCACCCATGGTCGCTCTTACACAACAAATCTAAATGTTGCAAAGGAAAATGCAACACATGCAACAAGGGACCACAGTGCGATACTCCTTGGACGAGATCTGTCCTTACCCCTTTGATAGGAGATTAAACATGATACATTTTCCCCTGAATTTAGATATACCAAAGTACGACAAATACGATGGTAAAAGTGATCGCCGTGATCATGTTAAGGAGTTTTGTACCATAAGCCTAGAGTTTTCTCATGATGACACTTACTTAATGAGGCTATTCCCAAGAAGTTTGGGAGGGCAAACAATGGAGTGGTTGTCTAAACTTAAACCTCCCATCAGATCATTTGATGAGTTGGTAATCAAATTTAACACACAATACTCCTATAATATTCAACGTGCAATCACCATGTTTGATGTATGTAACACCAAATAAAAGAACAATGAGACATTCATGGCATTTCTTCAGTGTTGGAGACGTATGGTTTCAAGATATCCTTGAGACGTGCCTGAAAAGGAAAAGATGGAGATCTTTATTGATAATATAAATAGTGAGATGAGTTATCAACTCAAGCTCCAATGCATACCATCTTTTGCCAAGTTGATAGAAAATAGAATCCAAGTAGAGGAAGCCTACATCAAGAAAGGAACATTGAAGTTCTTTAAGGAAGGAACTAACTCATCCAACACTCACTCCTTTAACAATCAAAACTACAACAACACTTTAGACAAATCCAGATTTTAGACAAGAAACAAAAACATTGTTAATGATGGAGGAGCTAATGCTAATAATATGAAGTCCAAACAACCAATATTAGCTTTATCAAGTAATCCACAGTCTAACAAAAATCAAAAGGGTGTTAAGCAAGGAACTAACACTTATCCACAAAATACCAATCAAAGACCTATAATTTCAAACACCAATAACAATACCCAAGGCAACAACAATAACCAAGGAAACAATGCTAACCGAGGGAATAATACAAACTAGAGAGAACTCCTGGCAAACAAAATAATCACATTACCGCCCATAAACAAATTTGAACCCCAGATCAAACCACCTTGGTGGAATGACTCGCATTTGTGTGATTTTCATCAAAACAAAGGCCATCACACAAATGATTGCATGAGGCTTAAGAACATTGTTTAGGATATGATCGCTAGAGGTGATTTAATAGTTGATGGTCTCAAAACAAACTGTGACCATGATGCCTTTAAGAATCCTATTCCAAATTACAAAAAGGGAGGAGCTTCATCATCAAATGATACCGGAGGAGCTCGTATAGATCACCTATACAACAACACCATCAATCACATATCAACATATGATAACCAAATAAATTTCATAAAAATCAAGGAAAAACAAGGCCATGCATCAATCAATGTGACAACCAGAGCTCAAAAATACGTCTTGAAAGGGCATACATCAACATCCACCACTATCACCAAGACTCAATATGATTTGGTTAATCAACTACCGAGAACTCTGGCTCAAATATCCATACTTGAGTTACTCAAACTCTCGCCAAAACATAACGACATCTTAGAACAAGCACTAGTTGAAACAAATGTTCCTCAAGATCTAGACATTGATAAATTCTAAGCCAATGTGGCTCATATGATAGGGCCTCATAACCTCACCTTTTCCAAACATGATAATGTGTCCTTGAGTCATTTGTATAACACTCCCCTTCATATCGAAGTCTTAGTCTATAAACATCGAGTTAAAAGAGTGTTAATAGATGGAGGATCTGGTCTCAATATTTGTACTTTAAAGCGTATACATGCATTAGGCTTCTCTGAACAGTCTACTGATCCAACCAAAAAGATCACCATCAAGGCCTATGATAATGAAGAAAGGTCATCCAAAGGAACAGTAATACTACCTATTTAGGTAGGACTGATACAAAGAGACACTATGTGCTAATTCTTAGACATAGACTTAACATCCAATATTCTATTGGGTCGTCCTTGGATACATGAAATGCAAGAAGTGCCTTCAACATACTATCAATGTGTCAAATTATCGTATAATGGACAGGGAATATCCATATCTGTCGATAATAATCCTTTTCAACATTGCAATGCTATGGGGGTAGCTCAAGACAGCCTTGTTCCACACAACAAGGAAGCTCCAACTTCCTCAGTATTAGATCATCATCAATAAAAGCTCAAGTCTTAATCCATGGACTTCAAACAAAAGATGAAAATCAAAGATCAAGGCATGGGAGAATACTCTTTTCAACCCATGTGTCTATCGAAATTGCCAACATCACCAAAATCTCATGGACAACCTTCTACATCGACACATCAAGAAACACAGCCCATCACCAAGCTTGATGGAAAATTTATCCAATTGGGCACACTAGCAAATGGATTAGAAGAGAAAGACATCCTTAGTTGGCTATACAAGGATGAGGAAGAGGTCAGAGCTGCTACTCTAGAGGTGGCCATACCAACACAACAATATTAAAAAGGATTCTTGATCATGCAATGGATGGGATACAAAGGCAAAGGACCTATAGGAAAACATCAAGAAGGCACTACAGAACCACTAGAACCTCCTTCACAATTTTTATGAGACAAAACAGGACTAGGATATGGACACAGCATACTACCTAGGCACAAAAAAAAAGTATCAGAAACCTTAGTGGAAATCAAAGAAGAAATACAATGAGAACTCATGGCAAGAGGCACTACACCAAGCAGCAAAAACAATAAGGAAAGAGCAGGAACACAAGGAAAAAGAGAAATGACAAGAGGAGCTATCCATTCAAAGGGAAGAAGACTCTTATAGAAAAGTGCGTCATGTACAAGAACCTATTCAAAACAAGGCAGAGTCACCAACCAAAAAAATCACTACTCTCCAAGGAGAAATAGTGTATGAACAAATGCAAAGGGTACAAGTAGGCTTTGATTCTGAATCAGAAAAAACTACAAGATTGGTATCAATTATCAGAGATCTTTTCTCACCCTACAATGTATCTATCAGCAGCACTAAAAGACTCTGGGACAGTACTTCTTAAACTGATTCTAATGACTATGAATGGGGTAGTTGTTCAAATATTACCGAGGATGTTGAGGAAGGTACTATCCATTCACACACACCCCTTTCTCAGGAGGGACAAGGTGCAGAGTCTCAATTGCTTGAATTCGGACCATGACATATCTACGAGGCTAAGGAAAATGAGCAGCATCACTGCGAACATCTCTACATCAAAGATGATACCATCGAAGACCTTGACAATATCATTAACCTAACCAACATCCCAGACAACTTTAACGATACCTATGTCATGACACTTACCGCAGCCGATCTCGACCCCCCAAATGACTCTCTACCGCTTGTATTTCTTGATCTCATAGACTGGGAAGAACCTGAACACCCTGATATACCCATTTTCCTAGATGATGAATCCATTTTCTAGTATCTATGTACAGTCAACCTGGAAACATGCTCTACCAGGGAGAAAAATAACAATATCTGCAATCGGGGGAGTGCCAAGTCTCTCATTCGCAAAAATGAAAGAAACAAAGGATCTAATATTGAAAAGCTAGTCAATGGCAGCACTACATCACAAAAAAGTCAAAATAAAGGACGCATCTGAGGGTGAAAACCTTTTAAGGCACCTAAGGATGGGAGACTTGACACTCTTCTTGAACACTATCAAGAGCGGTCACCCATATTGATTGAGCCAACTCAATCAATAAACATAGGTATAGAAGTAGCAACAAAAAACATACACCTAGCAGGATCACCGACAGAAGAAGAACAACCAGATTTTATCAAATTCTTCAAAGAAAAGAAAATCAATTTTGCTTGGTCCTATGCTGATATTCCTAGAATAGATCTGAACCTAATCATGCATCATTTATCTATTGCTCCCAGAGCTAAGCCAGTCAAACAAAAGTTAAGAAAGATGAATCTGCATGTGGCATTAATGGTCAAAGCTGAACTAAAGAAGTTATTAGACGTCGGATTCATTCGACCTATAGACTATGCTGAATGGATTTCAAACATTGTCCCAATTTCAAAACCGGACGGAAACATCAGAATATGCATAGATTTTAGAGATATCAACAAAGCTTTTCCAAAGGATGACTTTCCTTTGCCTAGCATCAACATAATTGTGGAACTAACAGTAGGCCATGCAATTATATCATTAATGTATAATTTCTCTGGCTATAATCAAATCAAGATAGCTCTAGAGGATCAAGATAAAACTGCGTTCACCTGTCCTTGGGGAACGTATTGTTGGAACATCATGCCTTTTGGCTTAAAGAATCCTGGGGAAACTTATCAAAGAGAGATGACAATAATCTTTCATGATATGATGCATACCTTCATGGAGGACTATGTGGATGATTTATTGGCTAAGTCATTCACGCAAGAAGAACATCTGGGCATATTAGATAAAACATTTCAAAGATTGGAGCAATTCCAAGTCAGGATAAACTCTAAGAAGTGTGTCTTTGGGGTCACATTAGGTAAACTATTGGGCTACATTGTGTCTCCAAAAGGAATTGAAGTAGATCTAGCGAAGGTACAGGCCATCATGGAGATGCCACCTCCTAGGAAAATTAGTCAACTCAAATCTCTACAAGGATAGCTATAGTCTATTAGACGATTCATAGCCCAACTAGCAGATAAAAGTCTACCATTCAATCATCTGCTACACAAGAATAGACCTTTTAGATGGGAAACCAAGTGTGCGAAATCATTCTATCAACTCAAGCAATATCTAATGAATCCACTAGTACTAGTGCTACCAATAGCAAGGAAACCTCTCATTCTCTACATATCAACAACGAAAGTATCATTGGGGGAACTGTTAGCATAAGAAGATCAAGAGGGCAAGGAACAAGCTATATATTACATCAACAGAACATTAAATGGATATGAGCTAAATCATACATTCATTGAGAAGGCTTGTTTAGCTATGGTATTTGCCTCTCAAAAGTTCCAACACTACATGCTAGCTCACACAATCAAGCTAGTAGCAAAAATTGATCCTCTCAAGTATTTACTCAGCAAAGCAGCTCTTACAGGCCGACTGACTAAATGGGACATGATTCTTAGTGATTTCTATATCTAGTACATAGAGTATCGGGCTATCAAAGGACAGGTAATTTCAGATCAACTAGTTGAAGCACCACTACCAGATAAATAACCAATGCATGTGGAATTTCTAGACATGGATGTCCTTACTGTCACACCCAAGCAATGGACCCTATACTTTGATAGTTCCTACACCCAACATAGATCAGGTGTTGGCATCTTGTTCATCACTCCAGAAGGGCACACAATTCCAATATCTTATAGACAGATGTTTCCATGCACCAATAACATCGTTGAGTATGAAGCCCTAGTCACAGGAATCAAAATGGTAGTGGAATGGAGAATCATGGAATTGAGAGTCTATGCAGATTCTTAATTAGTGATCAATCAAATTAATGATGAATATCAGACAAATGATGATAAACTAATGCCCTGTAAGAGAATGGTGGATGACTTCAAATAGTACTTTATACACATCACCTTCGCGCAAGTACCATAGTTGGACAATAGAGTGGTCGATGCAATGGACACTATCGCTTCATTGCTACAAATTCCAGAGCAACAAAGTCGTTATGAGTTCCTGGTAGAGCAACTATTTTCCCTAGCCTATGACAATTTTGCATCCCACATCATCTATGCTTTAACCGGTTCAAACTCCCCTCTATATAGAAAAATATATGAATATCTTAAGACCAATACCCTACCACTCGACCTATCTCGTAACCAAAAACACAGCTTTATCTAGCAAGCCGCCCATTATAACTTAACTATTGACACACTTTACCATCGAGGTCTAGATGGTACTCTTCTTTGTTGCCTTGATCGTAATGAATCTGACTCTGCTTTACACGAGCTTCATGAGGGTATTTGTGGCACGCATTCAAGTGGTCCTACTATTGCTAAAACATTTCTGACAATGGGATATTACTGGTCGACAATGGAGAAAGACTGTTATCAATTTGCAAAGAAATGTCCTAAATGCCAAATTCATGGCAATCTTATCCATGCACCAGCACAGGAGTTGCAGCCATTTACAACATCTTGGTCTTTCTGTCAGTGGGGACTTGATTTAGTAGGTAAAATCCATCCTTCCTCTTCAAATGGACACAAGTTCATTATCACTGCAATAGAGTATTTCACAAAATGGATTGAAGCAGTCCCAATGACCATGGTAACTAGAAAACAGATTGCCTCGTTTATTCTCAATTATCTCATTTTAAAAAAAACAACATTCCAAATTCCATCATCACAGACAACAGACATCCCTTCAAAAATCAAGATGTGCGAGAACTATGTGAGCAATTCAAAATCCAACATCGCTTCTCTACACCTTACTACCCAAAGTGGAATGGTCAAGCAAAGGCATCAAATAAAACAATCTTGAATATGCTAAAGAAAATAGTAAATGGTGTGGGTAAGGATTGGCATGTACAACTCAATCCGACACTTTGGGCATACAAGACTAGCATTCAGACACCTATAGGAGCTACACCATATTCATTGGTATACAGGTAAAAAGAAATTCTACCTCTTGAGCTATAAATTCCATCACTCAGAGTATCTTTGAAAGGCCTCATACCAGATGAGGAATATCAGGTAAACAGATTGCATGAACTAGAGCTTTTGGATGAGAAACAATAACATGCCTATGATCATCTCAAAGCATACTAGCAACGCATGTGTAGAAGCTACAACCACAGAGTCATCCCTAGGGATTTTTAAGTCGATGATCTTGTACTCAAATAAAATCCCAGAAATCAACAGGATCGAGAAAAGAAGGGGAAGTTTGAACCTAATTGATTGGGTCACTATGTCATCATATCAGCCTACGCATCAGGTGCCTATCAGCTAACAAATTCAAAAGGAGACGTGCTCGATGACCCAACCAACAACATACATCTAAAAAAATTCTACACTTGAGTCATCTAAATTCATGAAAAAGGTGAAAAATAAATAAAAAATAAAAAAAATTAGAAAAATAAAAAAAAAATAAAAAACAAAACAAAAAAGTGCAATAAAAACAAGTGACAAAAACCTGGCAACATCCCTAAGAAAAGGAAAGTCACTTCTCAAACCCTCAAAGTCTTTGAAAACCATTAAAGGCTTTACGTCTTCAACAAGTTAACCTTTTAAGTCTTCCTAACCATTAATGGTTAACTCAACTTTCTTACATGATTAGAGACTTTCTGTGTAGCTCAACCTTCATCTAACCCAAGGGTCTTATCAAGCATTCATGGCTTTAACCTTGGTTATTCCTTTAATCCTTGCACAAGAGTTTATCCTTTGGGTAAAAGCCTTATCCAATGGATAACCTTAACCTAACCTTAACCCTTACCTTCTAAGGTAGCCATGAGGTCTTCTCAAGCATTTAATTCTTCTTACATCTCCTCTCAAGCAGTTTTGTTGGCAATTGTCACTATTTCATTGGTGAGAATTGTAAACATGGATTGATAACTTTCAATCCTGACCCTTGATAAGATCATCCAATCCTAACCATCCATTGCCCTGTTTTTCCTATAAATAGAGCCCTCCTTCTATAATTTTGATATCCAAGTCTTTAGTATCAAAATTGTATACATTTTTATAAGTATTTAAGTTTCATGCATCTAATATAATCATTTTTAAACCAAGCATTTAGCCTCTCTTTGAATAGAAATCATCTTAATAAGCATTTTAAGAAGCATTTTCATCATAGCATTCTCATAATAGACTAGTATATCATGTTAGGATAGATTTTACTAATCTTTTATCTTATCATCATATCCATGCTAGTTTAAATTATACTAGATTAAATATCATGCATAACTAGGAATGCATTCATATTAAGTTGATCAATATCCCTCGTTCTCATAGTTGTCATTCCTAAGTCACTTTGCTTAGTGCTCTAAGAGAAAAGGCACTGACTTGAGGGATCCTATGAGATAGAGAACAATGGAACATCCCTTGGGAAGTTGAGCTATTCAACATAGCTCCATAACTTGCACCAAGAGTTCCATTGGTGTGTGGACTTGTCTAGAAACCAGATTTTACGTTTCATCGCACCACTTTACCCGCACAAATTTCTGGCACCCATCGTGGGGCATAACCCCATAAATAACATCATTTTTAATGCAAGAGTGATATTGTAGGTACGTAAAAAATCCAAGTTAGTGCATTGGAGTCTTTCTTTAGTGCATAAAAACCATTTTTTAGCGCATGTTGCTCATTGTTTAGCGCATTAGACCCTAACCTTAGTGCATTGAGTAGCTATACTAGCGCATAACACTTTTGTTGGCAACAGTAAAATCATAGTGCATTAGAGTATCAGTCTAGCACATCCATGGATCAGCTTAGTGCATAGGGTTTGTTCTATAGCACATTTGTGCATTTCTGTAGCACATTGGTGCAATGGTGTAGCGCATAGAGTTAGCAGGGAAAACAAAAAAAATTGTAACCGAGGAAGATTATTTTAGGCTTGTGTAAGCCCACACTAACATTTGATCACGGACTGTGGGCAGGTTCTAATCTTTTTTGTGCAGAGGAAGGAGTTAGTTTAGAAGCTTTAAATTTCATTTTTACTGTCTTTCATAAGGAGTTGGTTAAAAAGAATTCACTCTCCCTTTTTATGCAAAGTTAAAATAAACCTCACATTTCATTTTGGAGTACATAAAATGAAAATGAGACTTCCTTTTGGTGCCTAAAAGAAAATTCATCTTTCTTTATTGCAAGGTAAAAAGAACAACAAATTCATATTTGGTTTCTTGCAAGATTAGAGGAAAAACACTCCATTTTGGAAGCTATAAAAAGAACAAAATAAACTTACTTTCTTCAAAACTTAAAACGAACCTCACCTTCCTTTGGTGTCTAAAAGGATCCATTTTATTTTTGCACAGGTAAAAGAACTTCATCTTCAAATTTAGGCAAAGAAAAAAGGGAAGTTCTTCCCCTATCGACTTTGAATTTTTGTTGACCAAATCATAATTTACTTTGTTGACCAGGTTTTATTCAAAGTTTATACACACTTTGATATGAAAGGTTAAAAAAAACCCCATGTTTGTTGGAGCAAAATCTCCAAATAGAGGTTAACAAATCACTGCTTTGAAAGGTTAAAAATAACTTGTGTGCTTTGTCTCGAAAGTGGAAGGTATATGATCTCCCCTTAACTGGGTGGCCAAAAAGTCAAACCACTCTTATGCTTTCTTCATTTCAAGTACTTAATTCCTTTAGCAAGCCTACCCTCCCGAGTTGTTCTTAAAGCGACATTTAAATGATTGGTGAGAGGGGAATGACCTAAGTGGGAAACAACTTTATTGCCAAGTGTTCCAACCCACTATAATCAAAAGTGGAGGTTGATGAAAGTCCCTTCAATGGTTTTGCTCAGCGATTAGCCTTCCTCCAGTATCTTTAACATACGTAAAGCCTTTGTTTTAAAGGTTGGGAAGCCTCTCGAGGGATTTTATCACTGAAGACTGAACAGGAAGCCTACTTATGAACCCTAGCATTAGAAACTTTGAGCCGAGTCAATATCCAAACATCTTCAATATCATAGTGCAAGGGTGGGGAAGAATCTGCCCCCAAGATTACTCACCATATATCTCCCAAGATAACTACCCAATTGTGAAGCAATTCACTTTGGGTTAATTTCTAGCAAAAAGCAAAAAAACGAGCACCCCCTAGGGGGTGACATGGTTGTTTGAGCTGACAGAGTATCGAGACTAGTGGGCTATGGTATTGTTGATGACCCTTGAATAAAGAGTCTATCTGATTTGTCTTCTTTGTATCCAAACCTGTGAAAACATTGGGGATTTAAACACATCCTCGTAGAACATACATTATCTATTTAGTATAGGCAAAATTGGTTATCCCTTTCATGTCATGTTTTCAAGTTATGTTTTAAGAAAATCATCCATCCAAAAACAAACAAGTATTGAAAAATTCCAAAAAAGCCAGAAACAGAGCAATCGGGGTAGTTTAGCGTGTAGGAGCAACTTCCTAGCGCCTCTGGAACATTCTCTAGCGCATACCAGCCGAATCTTAGTGCTTTTATCAGTCAAAATAGTGCATAACAGTTGTCATACTGGTAAACATTTCACTAGTGCTTTTAGATACCATATTAGCGCATCGGGGGCAAAATTTAGCGCTTTTAGTCTAAACTATAGTGTGTATTCAAGACATAAGAGCGTGTAATCTTCCCAGTCAAAACAAATTTCAAAATTCTAAGTTAGCGTATAGCATAGGCATTTTAGCACATAAGGAACTCTGTGTAGCGCGTCTGGATCATACCTTAATGCATATGGTCTCTGGCTTGGCGCTTAGTTAAAACTCAGAAAACCAGAGAGCAAATCAAACCTTTTGAGAAAAATTCATCAAACTTCTTGAGTACCCTTTCAGGTCCTGTATCGAACTTAGTTATCAAAATTAGAGTCCAAAGGTCAAAGAAATCAATTCCAAATGAAGCAAGGATCCTTAGAACAAATTTGTCAAATCTTAAACTAGCTAGAGATAAAACTTTATCCAATCAAAATCAGGTAGTCCCATCACATTGATCAAAAGGTCCGCCATCTAATGGATTATATCAAATCAACAAAATACCAAGTTTAATCCTTGAGTTGTCAAATCTAAACCTCTACTTGATAAAGTAAGCTTGAGTTTTTCAAACAAAGTATCTCAATCCAAACATTGAAGGAAACCATTGATCATTTGTGTATGACCACTCCTCATATTTTGAGAAGAGCAAGTCTTCATCACAAAACTGAGTTGAAGAAGAGACAACCTAGTTCTAAAAAACTTGCCAAACGGAATAATTTCTCTATATTAATCACCAACTTTTTAATTCACATTGTGCATTCTTGCGTCATATGCGATTATATCTTCAAGGCAAATCAAACGAGTTTGACAAAGAACCCTTAAGAAGTAGAGCTTACATTTAGAAAGCAGCATTCAACCAATGCTTTAACCGTAGAGGAAAGATTAATATCACTTTATTCCCATAATTTTGCATCACTTATAACATAGCTCGACCCGAACCACCAACCCCTAAACAAGTAGAAGAATATTTTATCCCCTTTCTCACAGAAAATTTCTACTAGATGCCCACTGTCACTCACTCTCAACAAAACAAGCAAAGCGAACCACAACCAGAGTCAAGTATGGGTCGTAGATTATCCAACCCTTTCGATTATAGTGATCTGGGAGATACAAAGATCACTGAGGAATTTCTCCAAGAATGTCAAGAAAACCCCTTGTTCCAAAAGCTTATAAAGAGACTCATAGAAGCTGACAAAGAAAAATATTTTCTCATGCTAACAAGAAAAGGAGTTAGGCTTCCTAAAGACTACGATATTGAAAACTTAAGGAAGGTCGACGAACAAATTTTTAGGATAATATCTCGAAATTACGCCTATCAAAAACAACAGAGAGAAGAAGAAACGCATGACCCTGAAATCATACCTGGACAACATACCATACCTGAACAACATAACGTACCCGAACATGATCATGCCCAAACTAAAGATAATGAAAGGGAAGAAGCTTTCCCTTGGTGAACAAATGCACCCATGGTCACTCTTAAACAACAAATTCAAATGTTGCAAAGACAAATGCAAGACATGTAACAGGGGACCACAGTATGATACTCCTTAAATGAAATTTGTCCTTACCCCTTTGACACGATATTAAACATGATATCTTTACCCCCGAATTTAGATATACCAAAATATGATAAATACGATGGTAAAAGTGATCCCCGCAATCATGTTCAGGAATTTTTTATCATAAGCCTTGAATTTGCTCATGATGATACTTACTTGATGAGGCTATTCCCAAGAAGTTTGGGAGGGAAACCAATGGAGAGGTTGTCTAAACTTACACCTCCCATCAAATCCTTTGATGATTTGGTAAACAAATTTATCACACAATACTCCTATAATATTCAAGACGCGATCACCATGTTGGATGTATGTAATACCAAACAGAAAAATAGTGAAACATTCATGGTGTTTCTTCAGTGTTGGAGACGTACGGTTTCGATATATCCTCGAGATGTGCCTGAAAAGGAAAAGAAGGAGATCTTTATTGATAATCTAAATAGTGAGTTATCTACTCAAGCTCCAGTGCATACATCTTTTGCCAAGTTGATCAAAAATGGAATCCAAGTAGAGGAAGCCCACGTCAAGAAAGGAACATTAAAGTTCTTTAAGGAAGGAACTAATTCATCCAACACTCACTTTAACAACCAAAACAACATCACTTTAGACAAATCCAAATTCTGGACCAGAAACAAAAACGTTGCTAATGAGGGAGGAACTGATGCTAATGATATGAAGTCCAAATAACCAATATTGGCTTTATCAGGTAATCTGCAAGCTAACAAGAATCAAAAAAGTGTTAACCAAGGCACTAACACTTATCCGCGAAATACCAATCAGGGACCTTCAAATTCAAACACCAACAACAATACCCAAGCCAACAACAATACCCAAGCCAACAACACTAATTGAGGGACTAATCCAAATCAAAGGGGTAACACCAACACTTTCCCAAATAGACGCATCTACACACCATTGGGGAAATCCATAGAATCAGCATCTTATGAACTCGTGGCAAACAAGATTATCACATTGCCAACCATAAACAACTTCGAACCTTAGATCAAACCACCTTGGTGGAATGACTCACATTTCTATGATTTTCATCGAAACAATGGACATCACACAAATGATTGCATGAGGCTTTAAAATATTGTTCAAGATATGATCGATAGAGGTGATTTAATGGTTTATGGTCTCAAAACAAATGGTGATCATCACGCCTTTAAAAATCCTCTTCCAAATTACAACAAGGAAGGAGCTTCATCATCAAACGATACACAAGGAGCTCGCATAAATCATCTATACAACAACACTATCAATCACATAACAAATGATAACTAAGTAAATGTCATAAAAATCAAGGACAAACAAGACCATACATCAATCAATGTGACAACCCGAGCTTAAAAATATGTCTTGAAAGGACATACATCAACATCGACCACTATCCCCAAGACTCAATATGATATGGTAAATCAACAACAGAGAACTCATTCTTAGATATCCATACTCGAGTTACTCAAACTCTCACCAAAACATAAGGACATCTTAGAACAAGCACTCATTGAAACAAATGTGCCTCAAGATCTGGATATTGATAAATTTCAAGCCATGGTGGCTCATATGATAGGGCCTCATAATCTCACCTTTTTCGAACATGATAATATCTCTTTGAGTCATCCATATAATACTCCCCTTCATATTGAATTCTTAGTCTACAAATATCGAGTTAAAAGAGTATTAATAGATGGAGGAGCTGGTCTCAATATCTGTACTTTACAACTTATCTGTGCATTAGGCTTCTCTGAACAGTCTATTGATCCACACAAAAAGATCACCATCAAAGCCTATGATGATGAAGAAAGATCATCCAAAGGAACAGTGATACTACCTATTCAAGTAGAACCGATACAAAGGGACACTATGTGCGAAGTCTTAGACATAGACTTAACATACAATATTTTATTGGGTCATCCTTGGATACATAAAATGCAAGCAGTGCCATCAACCTACCATCAGTGTGTCAAATTCACTTATAATAGACAGGAGATTTCCATCTCTGTTGATAATAACCCCTTTCAACATTGCAATTCTATGGGGCAGCTCAAGATGGCCTGGTTCCTCACAATAGGGAAGCTCCCGCTTCCTCAGCATTTGATCATCATCAAGAAAAGTTCAAATCTTTATCGATGGATTTCAAACAAAAGATGAAACTCAAAGAGCAAGGCATGGGGGAATACTCTTTCAAACCCATATGCTTATCCAAATTGCCAACATCACCAAAATCTCATGGGCAACATTTTGCATTGACACATCATGCAACACAGCCCATCACCAAGTTTGATGGCAAATTTATCCAATTAGGCACACTAGAACATGAATCAGAAGAGAAAGACATCCTTAGTTGGCTATACAAGGATGAGGGAGAAGTCAGAGCTGCTACTTTGGAGGTAGCCATACCAACACAAAAGTATGGAAAAGGATTCTTGATCATGCAACGGATGAGATACAACGGAAAAGGACCTATAGGCAAGCATCAAGAAGGCATTACAGAACCACTAGACCCTCCTTCACAATTTTCTCGAGACAAAACTGGACTGGGATATGGACACAACATACCACCAAGACAAAAGAAAAATAAATATCAAAAACCTCAGTGGAAAGCAAAGAAGAAATACAACGAGGACTCAGGGCAAGAGGCACTACACCTAGCAGTAGAAACAATAAGGAAAGAGCGAGAACACGAAGAAAAAGAGAAAGGACAAGAGGAACTAATCATTCAAAGGGAAGAAGCATCTTATAAGAAAGTGCACCATGTATAGGAACCTATTCAAAACAAGGCAGAATCACCTCCTAAAGAAATCACTACTCCCCAAGGAGAAGAAGTGTATGAACAAATGCAAAGGGTACAAATAGGTTCTGATTCAGAATGAGAAAAACTACAAGACTGGTATCAATTATCAGAGATCGCTTTTCACCCTACAACATACCTGTCCATAACACTGAAAGACTCTAGGATAGTACTTCTGAAACTGATTCTAATGATTATGAATGGGGTAGTTGTTCCAATATTACTAAAGATGTCCCTGAAGGTGATATACACACACCCCTTTCTTAGGAAAGACAAGGTACAGAGTCTTGATTACTTGAATTCGGTCCACAACATATCTACGAAGCTAAGAAAAATGAGCAGCAGCACTACAAGAAAGTATGCATGGAAGATGATGCCATCAAAGACCTTGACAATATCATTAACTTAACCCACATCCCAGACAACCCTAATGATACCTCTATCATGACACTTACTGTCGTTGACCTTGACCCACCAAATGACTCTCTACCACTTGTATTTCCTGATTTGATAGACTGAGACGAACCTGAACACCATAATATACCTATTTTCCTAGATGATGAGTCCACTGTCCATTAACTATGTATAGTCAACTCGGAAACAGGCTCTACCAGTGAACAAAATAATGATATCTGCAATCGGGAGGGTGACAAGTCTCTCAATCACAAAAAGGAAAGAAACAAAGGATCTAATGCTGAAAATCAGTCAATGGCAGCACTAGATCACAAAAAAAGTTAAAAAAAAGGATGCATCTGAGGGTGAAAACCTTTTTAAGGAACCTAAGGATGGGAGACTTGACACTCTTCCTGAACACTATCAGGAGTGATCACCCATATTGATTGAGCCAACTCAATCAATAAACATCGGTACAAAAGTAGCAGCTAAAAACATACACCTAGAACAATCACTGACAGAAGAGGAAAAAACAAAGTTTATCGGATTCTTCACAAAAAAGAAAATCAATTTTGCTTGGTCCTATGCTGATATGCTCGGAATAGATCCAAACTTAATCATGCATCATTTATCTATTGCTCCAAGAGCTAAGCCATTCAAACAGAAATTAAGAAAGATGAATTCGCATGTAGCATTAATGGTCAAAGCTTAATTAAAGAAACTATTAGACATCAGATTTATTAGACCTATAGACTATGTTAAATGGATTTTAAACATTGTACCAATTTCAAAACCAGACAGAAGCATCAGACTATGCACAGATTTTAGAGATGTCAACAAAGCCTGTCCAAAGGATGACTTTCCTTTTCCCAGCATTGACATAATTGTGGACCTCATAGCAGGCCATGCAATGCTATCATTAATGGACGGTTTCTCTGGCTATAATCAAATCAAGATAGCTCCAGAGGATCAAGATAAAACAACATTCACCTATCCTTGGAGAATGTATTGTTGGAACGTCATGCCTTTTGGCTTAAAGAATGTTAGGGCAACTTATCAAAGAGCAATGATGATAATATTTCATGATATGATGCATACCTTCATGGAGGACTATGTGGATGATTTACTGGCTAAGTCACTCACTTGGGCAAAACATCTAGGCATATTAGATAAAATATTTTAAAATTTGGAGCAATTCCAAGTCAAGCTAAACCCTAAGAAGTGTGTCTTCGAGGTAACATCAGGTAAATTATTAGGCTACATTGTGTCTAAAAAGGGAGTTGAAGTAGATCCAGCAAAGGTACAGGCCATCATGGAGATGCCACCTCCAAGGAACATTAGTCAACTCAGATCTCTACAAGGAAGACTGCAGTCAATCGGGCATTTCATAGCCCAACTAGCAGATAAAAGTCTACCATTCAGATGGGAAGCTAAGTGTGCGGAATCATTCTATCAAATCAAGCAATATCTAATGAATCCAACTGTTTTGGTACCACCAATAGCAGGAAATCCGCTCATTCTCTACATATCAACAACAGACATATCATTGGGGAAAGTATTAGCATAAGAAGACCAAGAAGGCAACGAACGAGCTATATATTACATCAGCAGAACATTAAATGGATATGAGATAAATTATATATTCATTAAGAAGGCTTGTTTAGCTATGGTATTTGCCTCTCAAAAATTTTGACATTACATGCTACCTCACACAATCATGCTAGTAGAAAAATTTGATCCTCTCAAGTATTTACTCAGCAAAGCAGCTCTCATGGGGCGACTAGCTAAATGGGTCATGATTCTCAGCGATTTTGATATCTAATACATAGAGCATCGGGCTATCAAGGGACAAGTAATTGCAGATCAATTAGCTGAAGCACCACTACCAGATATGCAAGCATCTTGTTCGTCACCCCTGAAGGACACACCATTCCAATATCATATAGACTCATGTTTCCATGCACCAATAACATCGGTGAGAATGAAGCTCTGGTCGCAGGAATCAAAATGGTCATGGAATGGAGAATCATAGAATTGAAAGTCTATGGAGATTCCCAACTGGTTATAAATCAGATCAATAATGAATATTAGACAAAAGATGACAAGCTATTGCCATACAAAATAATGGTGGATGACTTCAAACGGTACTTTGTACATATCACCTTCAAGAAAATACCAACGTTGGACAACAAAGCGGTTGATGCAATGGCTACTATCGCTTCACTTCTACAAATTCCAGAGCAATAGAGTTGTTATGAGTTCCTGGTAGAGCAACATGTTTTCCCCAGCCTATGACAATTCTGCATCCCACGTCATCTATGCCTTAACTGGTTCAAACTCTCCTCTATATGAGACAATTTATGAATATCATAAAACCAATACCCTACCCATTGACCTATCTCATAATAAAAAACACAACTTTATCCGGCAAGTGGCAAGCCGCCCGTTATACCTTAACCGCTGATACCCTTTACCGCCGAGGTCTAGATGGTACTCTACTTTGTTGCCTTGATTGTAATGACTCTGACTTTTCTTTACACGATCTTAATGAGGGTATCTGTGGCACGCATTCAAGTGGTCCTATGCTTGCTAAAAAAACTTCAGAGAATGGGATATTACTAGCTGACAATGGAAAAAGACTCTTATCAATTTGCAAAGAAATGTCCTAAGTGCCAAATCCATGTCAATCTTATCCATGCACCAGCACAGGAGCTGTATCCATTTACAACATCTTGTCCTTTCTGACAGTGGGGACTTGATTTAGTAGGGAAAATCTATCCCTCCTCTTCAAATGGACACAAGTTTATTATCACTGCGACAGAGTATTTTACAAAATGGATTGAAGTAGTCCCACTGATCATAGTAACTAGAAAATAGATTTCCTCATTCATTCCCAATTATCTAATTTGCAGATACGACATTCCCAGTTCCATCATCACAGACAACGGGCATCCTTTCAAAAATCAAGATGTGTGAGAACTATGTGAGCGATTCAAAATCCAACATTGTTTCTCTACACCTTACTACCCACAGGGGAATAGTCAAGTAGAGGCATCAAATAAAACAATCTTGAAAATCTTAAAGAAAATAGTAAATGATACAGGTAAGGATTGGCATGTACAACTCAATCCGGCACTCTAGGCATACAAGACTAGCATCAGGACACCTACAAGGGCTATGCCATATTCATTGGTGTATGGATCAGAAGCAATTTTACCTCTTGAGGTAGAAATTCCATCACTCAGTGTATTTCTTTAAAAGGACTCATTCCGGATGAGGAGTATCGTGTCAACAGATTGCAAGAACTAGAGCATCTGGATGAAAAATGCCAACATGCCTATGATCACCTCAAAGCATACCAGCAGTGCATGTGTAGAAGCTACAACCACAGAGTCATCCCTAGGATTTTAAAAGTCGGTGATCTTGTACACAAAGAAAATCCTAGAAATCAACAGGATCGAGAAAAGAAGGGGAAGCTTAAACCTAACTGGTTAGGTCCCTATGTTATCATATCAGTCTATGGATCAAGCGCCTATCAACTAACAACTTCAGAAGGAGATGTGCTTGACAAACCAACCAACAACATCCATCTGAATAAATTCTACACTTGAGTGGTCTAATGCACGAAAAAAGTGAAAACATACAAAAAAATCAAAAAATACAAAAAAAATCAAAAAATCAAAAAAATACAAAAAAAATTAGAAAAACAACAAAAAGGTGCAATAAAAATAAGTGGTGAAAACATGGCAACAGATGCTATTTGTGAGGGAACAACTCCTCTATCTATTATTACTCATATCTTTTGCATTCATCCAAGTCAAAACTAAATGGCCATCGCCCAACACTTTGTACGCAACATTATCCCAAACATACTTAGCATAGTCATTGTCCTTGATTATCTAAAGATCAGGTCTTCATATCCCACCATGGCTTGGTAATCGCTGTGAATTTCTGCATCAATCAATATCTATAGCTAGGGGCATCATTCCTCTAACTTCAAGCAATCCAACAACAAGCAAACAAGAATCACAGCACATTTAGGAAACCCTATCAACAACAGCTCATCAGCCGAGAAAACAAGACACTGATGCCATTGACAACTTCAACACACACATGATGGATGATTTTCTGAATTATAATTTGTTTACATCTCGCATGAAGTTTTGACTATTTTTCACTTCAAAATTTTGAATCATTCAACCTTCTGAATTTCTCAACGATGCGAGGGAGTCTGATATTTTTTGACTTTCTGTCTATGATGCGATCATTTGTACAATGCAAATTTTCTCTTGAGAAATGATTGGAAACATATCATTGAAGACATTGTTCCACTTTGTGCATACAATTGGTTAGCTCTTGTCTGTTTTACGCAAGCAACACTTAGGTTGTCTTGGTTTAATTATACCTCGACACTTGTACTGTCTTGCAATATCAAAATCCATGTATGTTTTGCTCAGGTCAATATGGTTCAATTATACCATTATTCTTGTATAAACTTCCAACATAGCGAAATCTCATGATGACAAACCAAAACAGAGCAAAAACATGTGACTACATAGGAATGACAACGAGAAAATGAGGGTGATCACTTAGTTGCATATCATTTAAATCTTGCATTTAGTTTCATATCTGTAGACACCTAAAAATGGTCAACGCTTGCGGAGTCATACTTTAACATTGGCGCATTGCCTCATTTTAGGTTTTTGCGTCGCATTAACATTTCTCCTATGATTCGTACTTGGTCTTTATCATTTGCGAGCATCGAGTCCTTCTTCTTCATCTGTTTCGCTTTCGAATTTGGTCTTGTCGACAACAATCTTCAGTCATGATTTTGGGTCGATCTTTGTCCTTGTCAATCTTGTCATATTTACGATCGATTTGTCATCGATCCTTGTCCTTTTCAATCATGTCAATTTGGTCAATTTGTCATTGATTTTTGTCAACCAATCTCAATCAAATCATTTATCAATTCAAAATCATGATCGAATCAATATCAACTATCCTTTGTCAAGACCTAATTGTCGTCTTTGCATTTCTAATTCATCTTCCAAGGTTTTATGATTTATTCATTTAATCTTGTTTGGCATTTTCCCTCTAGGTTAAATAATTTATTTATTTATCCTAAGTCTTGTTGTCACAATTAAATTATTATTTAATTGGCTAATTAATTTCCTCCTATTTTTGTAAATTAATTAATTAATGAGAAATTATTAATTAATTTACCTAATTTGCATCAATTTCCTAATTTCCAAGTCATCATTTCTAACCTAATTTTTCTAATTTCTCCTAAATTCCTAAATGTCTATTTCTATTTCAAATTCATGTCATAAATCCTTGCATAGCAATTTGTCATAAATTGTCATAAATTGTCATAAATCCTTGCATAGCAATTTGTCATACACATGTCATAATTTTTCTATTCTTGATTTGAATTTCCATTCGAATCATTATCATGCTAATTTGATCTTTTTCTCCAATTTCTCTATAAATTGGATGAATTTCTTCACTCAAACCCCTTGATTCTTAATCCCCTAATCCTTAATCAGACTATCGAATTTACGCTTCTAGTACTCTTGATCAAGAATCCCGTCTACTTGCTTTCAATTGTGTGTGCACTTGTAGGTGAGATCCACAACTATTTGAAGAGGAAAGAAGAACAATGGAGCCGCATGGAAGAAGCATCCAAATCGTCATCTGGTTTGCATGATATTTGCTTTTGAATGCTTTGTTTTTTATGTCTGTATTGAGTGTGCTTAGGATTAGATCATTGCAATATGTGTTTGTAATTGAGCTAATAATGATTAATATGTCTTTTTAAATATTGCTTTGATGATTCCTATTTCCTATGCTACATTAATTGGTGAACCCGACGTGAACATGCTTGGATCTAATTTTTTTTTAATGTTTTGTGAAGTTGCAGATTTTTTTGTGGAGAAATTGCAGATTTTTCTTCTAAAAAAATAGTCATAATCAATTGATCACGTAAACAATTTCGTGCAGAATTAAAATAAACGATTTTTGAGTTTATTAGCTCACGTTGTTACCTTTCTAGATCATTTTACGGTTTGTAATTTGGATAAATATTGATGAAGTTATGATATTTTTAATTATGCTGCTGTAAATGGTCAAAATTTTCAAAAAAACAAAATCATGCAACCTTCATCTAAATTAATTTAGCTTGGCAAATTAATCATGCATTCATGCAAATTTTATCTAGATTAATCTAGGGTGGTAAATTTGATAAATTTTACATAGATCTCTTAATTCTCTAACATTGTTGGTAGCTTTGTGGTGAAACGCTTGACAAAGAATTATTTCACAAACTACTAATGAATTGTTTACAGGTTCGCTAGTCAAAGACTAAACATATCAAACTTTTGACTTGGGTTTTTGCAGGTTGCCTTGGATTACAACTAAACTTTGTGTTTGAAATTAATGTTTAGGCACCTAGTGATTTCTAAATAGGTTGGAATAAACAAGTTTTTTCTTTGATTGTTGAGTGTGACATTGGAGTAGGAGAGTATGCTCTCATCCTTCTTAGGGTGATCAGAAATCCAGATCTTCGATACCATGCTCATGTCTTTGATTGTGTGTCACCTTTAGAGGGCCTGCCTTCCCGACCACTTTGCTTTTGCAAGCAAGTGATAATTGTGAGAAGGGGATGACCCAAAGTGAGTACGGCTAGAATTCCTTAGCATTCTAACTCACTATAAAAAAATACCCGATGAGCGAAAGCTTTGAAGGAAGTGTTACGTGGGAATTGTAGTTACTTGGGAAGTGATGACCCTTGGACTCTTTCTCATATCAACATCTAAGTAGGGCCTCTTGGTCTAAATCGTGCTTGCGCGACTACATTTGTTTGGTATCTTGATGGGCTTAATGTCTCAATCACGCTTGCGTGACATCAAGGAGTAATGCTTAACAGAAATCCTTACTAAACACCTTGTTTTTAGAGGCCAAAAACCCTTCTAGTTGCTTGAGAAGGACAAATTCGGATACTTGGAAGAGATACTAAGTTTGCCATGGGGAGATTTCCATGGGGACTGATGCTTGGCTGCCCTGAGAAGTGAGTGCCGTGGAGGGGAGCCCGTGGGGTCAAGCATCTATGTATTCTCCTTGAATCCCATAATGAGTCTACCTCTCAAGTACCTAATGTCTTTGCCTACCATAAGAAATGTGGAAATGAGCATGATTGTCTTGAGTCTAAGTTGCAATATCTTGTATTCTTTGCTTGTCAAAAGTTGAATTGCATCCCATTTCAAAAACAAAAACAAATTGATCAAAACATAAGATTAAACACAAGAGACATTCATCCAACAAAAAGTTCAACAAGGTTCAAAACACTTCTTCCAATATGATTATCAAACATTGTTCAAAATCTTGTCTTAACATTCATGTCACTTACATTTAGGTTCATCCTAGGTTGCATTTTGCAAAGTCATTGTCAAGTACCAAGGTTAGGTTTCACCTAAGTCATACTCCTTTGCATATCAATAAGGTTCATCCATTTGCATGTGTCCTCTTGCATTAAAGTCATACCATTGTCATACATTCATATTTGCATACCCTAAGTCTCTTCATTAAGCTTAAGTCATTATCATATCATAGCAATTGTCCCTTTGCATATAAAACTAGGTCTTGTCATACTTGAGTAATCCAAATCTTTGATGCGACCCTAAGTCATTGTTAAGAAGTCTAGACCTTATCAAATCTTTTGTCTTTTTGTCATCAACATCATTTGGTCAAACCTAGCTTAGTATCCAAGCATATAGGGGAGACTTTGTCATTTTGTCCTTTTGTCACTTGGTCCTTTTGTCCTTTGAGGTCTAGACATCATTTTAATTTCCTAAGGATCTCTTTTAGATTTGCATTCATAAAGTTTGTCAAAATCTTGAAAAACAACCAAAAACATAGGTTGCATTCTTTTCATAGATTGCATTTTCATTTATCTAGTTTGCATCTAGTTGCATATCACATTATCCTTGAAAAATTCCAAAAAAATTGCATTTGCATAGTGACATGTCTATTGAAACAAGGTTCCAAGCACCAATGATGCAACAAAGTTTGACATATCAACCGACAATGCAATCGCAATTACATCCAACCCAACAACAAAGCAACATTGGTCAAACTTATCATGATGATGTAAATGTCCAAATACAAAAACTAGAGGAGAAACTAGCTCAAGAAAATGAGATATTGGAACAAAGATTGAAAAACATTCAAAAGAATAGATCACAAATGTCCAAAATGTTTCGAAAACTTCCAGGTCGAAATCCAAATATTGAGCCAATTGATGTCAAATCTCTTCTTGAATGATCAGACATACCAGCCCTCCTCTCCCAAATAGAGATGACGAAACAATTTCAAGAAAAGAGACAACATCAATTTCAACATTATGTGCCTCCACAACAAGAACAAGAAGGTGTTTACTGTCAATCAGATTTTCAACCAATACAACCAATGGTTCAACCAATTGTTCAACATATACAACCAACACAACCAATGGTTCAATTTCAACAATATGTCCAACCAACTATACAATGTCAACAAATAGTTCAACCAATGGTGGAATATCAACAAGTTCAATCAACATATCAATGTCAACAACTCCAACCAAACATTCAAAAACAAAGGTTGAAGCACACACCAACCCATGTCTCAAGCATGTCGGAACAATTGAATCAAGTCCAATATCAAAACATGACATCAAACCAAGACCAAATTCTTGCCAAACAAGTTCAAATTCCAGATACAACTATGTCAAAACCTCAAAAGAAAGGTGGCTTTATTGCAATGATCTTAAGGAAATTACCAAGTGATTTTATTGAGGAAGATCAAGATAATACAACTATGTCTAGCAATGCCTCATCCCCTCGCAAACAAATTGACTCTCCAGTGGCATCTATCCCTACACCTTTAGAAGTTTCACAAGAACCTTCCATATTGTCCTCATTAAACAATACACCCAAGGATGCAATTACCAAAGGGCTATCCATAATTGACTACCATGATAATCCAATTCATGATGCACATCCTTTTCATGTTTCAGAAATACAAGACCCAATGCCACCATGCACTTTATTGCCATTACCTATTTTAGAGGACCCCATTAAAAGTCCCTCTTCCTCATGTTCAAGCATTGATTCCTTGTCAGAATCCATCACAAATGTTCAAAGTGCATCCCCTTCATCCCAATACATTGATCCCTTGTCAGAATCCTCCATGCATATCCAAAGTCTAACCCCATGTTAAGAGGATAATTTAGAGCATGAAGAAATGTGTCTTAAAACAAATCAAGATCAAGATCCTGAAACCTTATCATCCCATCCAATTGTTGACCAAGACTCCATGTTCCCAGACACTCACGATGATTCCCCTATTCTTGTCCATCCTATCCAAAGTCCTATTGACACTCCATTCCTGAGCAAGATCAAGATATCCCAGTCCATCCAATCCCAAATGATCCCCTTCCATTTCATGAAAAAAATGTCCTTTCAAATCCCATTGACATTCCAAATATCCCTTCCATCCTTTCTGATGATCCCATTAAAAGTCAAGAGCAAAGCAATTTTAAAGAGGAATCCAATGATCTTCCTCCTTGTCAAGGTCAAAGTATCCTTCCAAATTCATTTCCAACACAAGACCCTATCATTCCTTTAGATCCTCCACAAGATCCACTTGTTCCTCCATCTCCTCGTCCTAATCCAACATATACACTCCAAGATCACATTTCTTGTGATGATCCCATTATGTCTCCCATTCCATCTCTTGAAGAGCCTATCATTGAACCATGTCCACTACACAATCCTAGTCCCCCTCATGATCCTAATCCCCCTCATGATTCTAACATGTCAGTGCAAGATGTTCATGAACCCTCGACATGCATAATGGGTTCTTCCACTTTGGTGCAATCCGATCCACTTCAAGATCTCATTATTTCTCTCATATCATATCCACCTCATGATGGACTCGTGTCTTCTTCCCAAAGAAAAGAGTATCCTACAAGTCAAGATATTCATAAAGGCAAAGGAGTAGATCTCCATAAGCAAGAATTCCTCCATATCAAAGAATATACTAATGGTCATGGCTACAGAGCTCACACTCAAGGCGTTGGTATCCCTTCAAAGTCAAAATCCAAATGTCCACCTTCCCCATCATTGCTTCCATCCATTCTAGGTCCCTATATCCCTCCATCTCCTATGCAACATCAGCAAAGGCACACATCCTTGAGTAAATTTCATCAATCCAAAAGAACTCCATTTCAATCATATCCATCCATTCATTCCTTTCCTCCTCCAAGCTATTTGGATGCCAAGTATAAAAGTCATAAGTCTAGCAATCCACATGTATTCAAGGATCAACATGTCCAATATAATCGACATGTCAAAACAAATAAAAATATGATCTATAAAGAAAAAGAAATATCCAAAAGGCCACAAAGGCCCATTGAGCAAAATAAAGCAAAGTCAAAATATATATGGGTTCCTAAATCCCTTGTGCAAGCAATGCACTCCAAGGAACCACAAAAGCATGAAAAATCAAAAACCATGTGGATCCCTAAGCAGCTCCTTGAAGCACAAAAGCCTAAAGAAACATCAAAATTGGCATCCAAAATTGCTATTCCTCCATCCAAACCTTCCAAGTTTGTTCCTCCATCACCTTCTTCATCCATTTTGGGCCCTTATGTCCCAAAATCCCAAGCTATTCCTCCATCCAAATCTCAATATCCAAAATACGTCTTTCCTCCATCAGTCCATCACCCCTCAAGGTGTGTGCCAATGTCGATCTTGCCTTCATTTCCATCCACTGAAGCCCAATTCTTCCAATACCCTATCCATTATCCAATGCATATTTTCCATCCTTCGATCCCTTTGATCCAATCCTTTGCATAAATCCTCACCTTAGTTTCATCTCATTTTCCATGTCCTTATCCTACCAACGTCCTTAAGCATACTTTTAAAGGTCATGGTCCATTTTTTTTTCAAGGCTACTATCCAAAAAAGATGCTTGAGTCCTTCTTCCATCCCCTATCATGTGTCCATCTTCTATTGAGAAAGTCAAAATAAAAATAAAAATAAAAATAAAAGACAAAAGAAAAAAAAAAAGTAAAGAAAAATAATTCATCCACTGGTGAAAACCTGGTAAACAGGCGCCTTGGGCAAGTACCGTGATGAAAACCTGGCAAACAGGCATCATGCGTAATCTATGAACTTCTTGCACACCACACTTGGGGGCAGGTTTTATCCTATCATATCCTTTTGTCCTTCATTGTTCCATTATCCTATCATACCATGCCATTACCCTCTGTTATCCTATTGTCCCTCATATCCATTTCCTCTTTCCTCCTTTGATCTTGACAAGGCTGAGGATCATCATGAGCATCATGCATCTTGTTTGCAGCTTTCAGTCTATCATAGCTTTTGGTCATTTATCCATTTGCTTATTATAACTTTTCATCCATGTTCCCTGTCTTATTGCAACTTTCTGCCACTATCCCGTATCCTATCCCAACCTTCAGTCCATGTCCCTTATCCATTCTTGGTCTTGCTTATCCTATCCATATCTTATCACTATCCATACACTCTTTTTCATTCCTTGATCTTGATCTGACATAAGGACGCAAAATTTAAACATGGTTTCAAAAACCTCTTGACATGTCCCTCATGCCATGTTCCTGCTTTACATTGTCATATCCAGTCTCTTGTCCCATCACGCCATAGCCCTTGGAAATTGCATCTGTATTGTCTCCACGATAAAAGGCCTTTGTCTTCCCTCTATCCACCATCATTTCAGCAAGCCTATTTATTCACCTGTCATATTCCTTGCCTTGCTAGACACTGGAGGCAAAGTCATTAAAAACTAAACACAAAAAAAATTTAAAATGTCCTGAAAAAATTTCATAAAAAAATTGAAAAACGTCCTGGAATAATTCAAATCATAAAAATTGAAAAATGTCCTGAAAAATATCATAAAAATTGAAAACTGTCCTGAAAAAAGTCATAAAAATTGAAAAATGTCCTTAAAAAAAAACCCCTAAAAAGTCAAATAAAGTCCTGAAAAAATGAACACAAAAACATTTCAAAACATTAAAATCCAAAAACAAGCATTTTGTCAATAAAGGATCTCTCTTTGTGCATAGACAAATCACTGAGCATTCATCCAACGACACTCACAATCACACATTGTGCTTTAATGAAATCATGCGCTTAAATAGATGAACCTTTTCAATCAAACCAGACATTCAAACTGATCGCACTTGTCATATCAATCAACCGCAAAATTTATTTGTCCTTGGCACATTATCATGAGTCTTATACAGGGTGTGGTATACTCGAAACCAGACTGTGTCCTGTCTTAGACGGGGTACCGCATGTCCTGAAACCAGGTAGCATGATCGTCCTATCAGCACTTTCAACTTTTGACAATAAAGATCAAGATGTTTGTTTTATTTGTTGGAATTTGTGCATCTTATCTTTTTAATTGATTTATCTTTGGCTTCGATCATGTTCCTATGTTGCTCGATGATGTCACTGAGTGATTTAGAGTGACCAGGATGGCTCATGGTCTTTTTCTGATTGTGATTGTCGTTTGTCTGTGATGTGTCTGTCTTTTGCAAAAAAGGTTGCATTTCAGCTCTGGCCTTCAATGCCATGATGCTACGCATCCATTTTGCTACATAAAAATAAAGGTTCTCACCTACAAAGTGCATTACTGAAAGCAAGTTTTTCTTCGTCTCTAACTCTCCCCTGTCTCATTTCTTCTTACTAACATTTCTTCCGTCAGTCCGGATAGTCAGGTTGGTCTAGTGCTCCAATATCCAAACACATATACTACATCCTGCATCCATTTCGTTAGTACATTTGCATTACATTAAGCATCATATCAAGCATTTTATCCATTTCATACTATCAAGGCATCAAAAACACATAAACAAAAACATATCCATACATGTTCCACAATGGTACATCAACAGTGCATAAGTCATCCATACATGGAAAATAACATATGTCACAAGTCATTTGCATCTCATCATATCGATGCATATCATATCATATGTCACAATAATATCGGAGTACAAAATCGGACTGTCTGTCCTAAGTAAGGCCCACAGGCTGACTACAAAATGTCAAAATACATAATGTCCAATATCGGTCATAAGGAGCATGTGCCTCTGTCACTGGGTGCTCCCTCTATCCTCCTCATCCCTACCATGTCTCAAGGATGATGTCCCTCCTATCCCAAGTCCTTCTATTGTATCTCTGTCCGTGCTTTTGAGTCTATGTCATAACATGAAGTAGTCAGGTCGGTTCTCCCGTATGATCAATGGACATTGTCGACTCTGCATCACAATTGGGGCACATTTTGTCAGTTTTAGGGTTTGCTCCTATGGGTTGCATTTCCTCATTTTCATGTCCACATCAGGGTGTTTTTCATCTATTCTGACCTATCCTACCCTTATCCCCCCTTTTCAGATCTTTCGCATGTCATTTTGGACCAAAATTGAGTTCCCAATGCACAACTGCGCTTGTGTCAAAGAAACTGCGCTTGTGTCAAACAACCTATGCCTGTGTCATATAACCTATGCTTGTGTACCCTTACACAAGCCCAGAAGACCTTACACAAGCACATAAGACCCTGCACAAGCACAGAAGACCCTACACAAGCACAAAAGTCAGTTTCTGTATCCCCTGTGGGCCCCGCAATGTCCCGCAAGCAAGTCAAATTCATGAAATTGAAAACATGGGTTTTTGAGATACATATCACTGCTCCCACATCGTCCGGTCATTTGTACATGTGTACACCTTCTCTGAGGTGATCTACCATTTGAATGTTCACCATCTCTCTGCAAGTGTCCTTTTCCAGAGCAACAAATCCTCTTCTTGGGCTAGTGCACATGAACAATTTTCACTCTCTTGGTCCCATTTATAGATCTTTGTCAGTGCATAGATGGACGTACGTCCTCTCCATCTTATGTTGATCGTGGTCTTGTGCATCTTCAAGTGCTTGTCCTTCATGCATCCGATCTCCGATTGTCAGTCCGTTCGATCCTATCATTTTTATCGATCAATTGGCCTCTTTTCTGCATGTTTCCGGCCAATTCCTCGAGGGGGCATGCATATATCATTGTTATTGTCTGGGGCATTTTCATATGTCATTGTCAACGTCCGGGGCATTTTCATTATTGTTCTTTGAAACAATGCTTAAAATCACATTGTCTCAAAGAGGGGCAAAATGTAGACACCTAAAAATGGTCAACGCTTGCAGAGTCATACTTTAACATTGGCGCATTGCCTCATTTTAGGTTTTTGCGTCGCATTAACATTTCTCCTATGATTTGTACTTTGTCTTTATCATTTGTGAGCATCGAGTCCTTCTTCTTCATCTGTCTCGCTTTCGAATTTGGTCTTGTCGACAACCATCTTCAGTCATGATTTTGGGTCGATCTTTGTCCTTGTCAATCTTGTCATATTTACGATCGATTTGTCATCGATCCTTGTCCTTTTCAATCATGTCAATTTGGTCAATTTGTCATTGATTTTTGTCAACCAATCTCAATCAAATCATTTATCAATTCAAAATCATGATCGAATCAATATCAACTATCCTTTGTCAAGACCTAATTGTCGTCTTTGCATTTCTAATTCATCTTCCAAGGTTTTATGATTTATTCATTTAATCTTGTTTGGCATTTTCCCTCTAGGTTAAATAATTTATTTATTTATCCTAAGTCTTCTTGTCACAATTAAATTATTATTTAATTGGCTAATTAATTTCCTCCTATTTTTGTAAATTAATTAATTAATGAGAAATTATTAATTAATTTACCTAATTTGCATCAATTTCCTAATTTCCAAGTCATCATTTCTAACCTAATTTTTCTAATTTCTCCTAAATTCCTAAATGTCTATTTCTATTTCAAATTCATGTCATAAATCCTTGCATAGCAATTTGTCATAAATTGTCATAAATTGTCATAAATCCTTGCATAGCAATTTGTCATACACATGTCATAATTTTGCTATTCTTGATTTGAATTTCCATTCAAATCATTATCATGCTAATTTGATCTTTTTCTCCAATTTCTCTATAAATTGGATGAATTTCTTCACTCAAACCCCTTGATTCTTAATCCCCTAATCCTTAATCAGACTATCGAATTTACACTTCTAGTACTCTTGATCAAGAATCCCGTCTACTTGCTTTCAATTGTGTGTGCACTTGTAGGTGAGATCCACAACTATTTGAAGAGGAAAGAAGAACAATGGAGCCGCATGGAAGGAGCATTCAAATTGTCATCCGGTTTGCATAATATTTAGTTTTGTATGCTTCGTTTTCATGTCTCTATTGAATGTGTCTTAGGATAGATTCATTGCAATGAATGCACTTGTGATTGAGCTATTATGTTTATCCTGTCTTGTGATGATTTCCAAATTCCTAACGTACAATATCATTTTAAAAACTCACATTTAGTTGCACATCATTATCATTATCATACATCTTATATCATTATCATTGTCATTATCCTAAATTTTCAAGATACATCTCACAAATCAAATTCATCAATGCAACCTATCATTATATCATCACATCCTCATCATATCAATCAACATCAAATCAAGAGCATTTATCTAAGCATCGCATCCTCATCATAGAAACATCATATGAATGCATAAATCATCATCCATAAACACATCACGTGTGGATCAAAAAATCGGTGTCATATATATCTCAAAAAATGGTCAAAATGTACAAGGGATGTCATGTCTGTCAAAATACAACACAATGATCAAAATACAATAGAGACGGGTCTCTCAAGTGTGACTATCTCCTGAGGCTGACGGTCTCAAAGCAAATGTTCCAGTACCTGGATCTCCACCAGCAGGATCATGACGGGGAGGCCTCGTAACCCCTCTGCTCCCTGTCCTCGAATGAGTCTAAATGGATCGACTGGATACCACCGCAACATAGCTAGGAGCTCTATCATCTATAGGGACCACCTCCTCATATAAACACCTATAGTACTCAGCCTCCTTGACTACGTACTACATCTCTCTTAGTCTGTCTCTCATAGGGGTATGGGTTGTCACTCTCTCCAAGCTATCTGCACGAGCCTCTACTTGACCTAGGCACTCTCTCTCTGTGTCCCGCTCTTCTATGATTTGCACAATCTGACGTTGTTGAGCTAGTACATTTGCCTGCAACTCCTACATTGTAAAATGCAGCACTCGAATCTATGAATCATGTCGATGCGATGGTACCTTGATCGGCACTAGTACCTGAGTGATGACACCACTTGTCCCTATCCTAGGCACCGGTGGAGGTAACACATCTGATCTCCTTCGTTGGGTCAGCCACCTAAAATCCTCTACCTCACCCATAGCTTCCCACACCTCGCCCACTCTACCAACTCCGCCAGCTCCAAGAACCAAACCTACTCTCCCTCCATCACCACCCTATCATCTATCTAATCTAATCTCTCCTCCTCTCCCTCTCCTCCCTCCATCCCCTCCTCTATCTCCCCATCTCCCTCTACCACCTCCTCTCCCTCCTCCTCTCTTTGTCTAACTCCCCCTTGCCTCTCTGACTGCTCATCCTCCTCATCATTAAAAGAAGGTAACATCTCTGCTAGATCTGATATCTGTGCCACTGCATGTGCCACGAAGTAGGTCGAGAACTCCTCTATCATCCAAGCATTAACAACCCCAGCCCCATAATCCCAAATCTATCTTGCTAAAAGTATGTAATCCTCCACGGCTGTTGCACTATTTACCATAGGACCCTACTCAGCACATCCTATCTTTGATGAGCATATAAGCAAGCTCCCTATGGTATTCCCTGTTGTCGACCATACTGTCACTGAACACTGCTATGCAAAAATTGCTCAATAATAAAGGGTGTCTACCCAATCAGGTATCTAGACATATAAACATAGGGCATCTCTAGCCCATCCTCAGTTTATACCTTGCAGTCCATATATGGTCTCCAGATGACTGTATCAATATCATCCAAAACCCTCCTCTAATGCTCTAGCTTGCCCATCTTATGCTGGACAACTATACCTGTATACCCATACACATAGGCTCAACCAATTGGCCTATCCCTATCTGCCAGTGGCCTCACTGCAGGAATGTGCTCCCAAGCCCACACCTGTAATAATCTCACCCCCATTGACAAGTTGTCGTATCCTAGATATATCACCTGGTGTAGCTCCCTATACAAGTGTGCTAACATATAGAACCCCCAACGAACCTACATCCCTATGTAACCATGTCCTCCAACACCAATCCCTAACCCACTAATAGTCCCTTCAACCTCCAGTTGGGACACAAGAATCCACCTATGAAACCTGCTAGTACAGAGGGTAAAGGAGCATAATCAAGATCCTTAAACTCCTGCCAAGGGATCTCGTATCCACTAATCTGATCATTATGGAATATCCAGCGAAGAGCCTATGTCCCACCCTCCTCAATCTGCTCATATGGCAATAGTGCCCCAATCACTAGAATCCGCAGAATCAAATAACATTCCTCTGGAATGACTGTCATCTCAACTATTGCCAAATGAAAGGTGTTCGTGTCACTATTCCACCTCTCTGCTAAAGCTGTTAGCAAATCTTGGTTAATGATATACCGAGGCATGTCCAATAAAGAGGATAAACCACACCTCTCAATAACATCTCTATTTGCCTGTGATAACCGCAGAATCAATGACCATGGTCTCAGAAATCGCTCTCACAACTGGAGTATGCCAAGTTGTGCCTACAAAAATGCAAAATGTCCAACATCAGTTCCCGCATTAATCTGAAATATCCAATCAAAACAAAATCAACTTGAAACAATGAAACATCTCAAGAAAGCACCATATCAAAAAACAAAGATCCATAACGCAAGAACCATATCAAAAATCAAAGACCCATAATGCAAGAACCATATTGAAAATCAAATATCCATAACGCAAGAACCATATGGAAAATCAAAGACCCATAACGCAAGCACCATATCAAAATCAAATCAATGACCCATTATGCAAGCAACTCAAAATCCATATCAAAAGTACCACATCCAGAATCATATCAGAAATCAAGAACTACAACTCATATCGGACATCAAAATCTATTGCGAGGCACACTATAACAGATCCATATCGAAAGGAAATCAGGATCCTCATCAAAAACAAACACTCAATTTGGCAAACCATATCAGACGCAAAATTTAAAAATGCAAAATCTGACACTAAGACAACAGGCATGACCTTAAAAACACTCAGCAGGTACCTATCCACCCCTAAGCCATCTACTTCATTTATTTTCCCAAGCGACACATTCTCCAAAATTATTTCTACCAATTTTTTACCCCATGCGCCAAAGTAGCCCTTCCACGCGCTAAGTTGCTTGACATGCACTATCCTAATTCGCCTATGCGCTATACTCTTTACCCTACGCGCTAACCTGACCTATGCGCTACAAAAAAATGCCATCACACTAACCTACCAACCCCACCTGCTAGCCTATCCTATGCGCTATCCTACATTCCCCACGCACTCACCTATTACACCTATTTGCTAAAAGACCCTATGCACTATCTTAGACCTGCGATGCGCTGCTGAAATCACCAAGGATGCTAATCTACCTAAGAAACCTTATGCGCTACTATGCTTATTGTATGCACTATACGAGACCTCCTACGCGCTAAAACGACAAAATTGGAAGCAAAAAATGGAAAATGTGACCAAAATCGACAAAATCAAACAAAAACTTGGCAAAATTCAGATACCTTATAGGTGGACCATACGCGGCGGGCCTCCGGTATCGACGAATGCACTCGAATCAGTGAGAAGCATAAGGAACTGACATTTTTGTCAAACTCCACGTGTCATTATCACAAGAGGTCAAATATGCAAATGATGAAAATAAAATCACTTTTTACCTTTTTATAGAGTAAAAGTCAAAAAGGATTAGTAAGTGGGGCATGTATTTTGCTCATTAAATCACTTTTAACCTTATCGAACATCATTTTTTTGGGAGATGAATCAATTACACTGCATTCAACACAGTCAAAATTTCAAAATGCAATTAATTCAAAAATGATCATCAAATCAATGAAATTTTCAAAATCCTTGATTCATCTCCTAGGGGGCATCATCATTATCATTAATCAAATCTAGGGCATCATATCGACATCTCGACACAAACATCATATCCGGCAAAATTTTATTTGAATCAACATGTGCACACACGTCACTTCAAAAAGGGACAAAATGTAGACAAATAAAAATGACCACTTTCCTAAGTGAATATTTAATATTCATTTTAACCTCATTCCTCTATTTAATTAAATTTTGTTTAATTAAATCATTCACGTTCATCTATTTAATTAAATGAATTACTCAATTTATTTAATTAAGTTCACCTAAGCCTTTCATAGCCTTTAATTAAATAAATCACTTTATTTAATTAATTCCCCTTTCTCCCATTTTAATTAAATTTACATTTAATTAAATTGTTCATTGCAAGTAAATAAATCTAAATTATTTATTTTAATCCCCCACTTGTATTTATGCAAGTTGCATCTATTTTAGTTGAAATAAAATAATTTATTTTAATTCCCCTCCATCCACTTGCATTCTCCTACATCTCCCACTTGCCTCCCTAAACCCCCTTCTATATTCTTCTAATCACTTCTAAATTAGCCTAATCCATCTCCTAAATATTGTCACATCCCTAAGCAAAGGAAAGTCACTTCTCAAACCCTCAAAGTCTTTGAAAACCATTAAAGGCTTTATGTCTTCAACAAGTTAACCTTTTAAGTCTTCCTAACTATTAATGGTTAACTCAACCTTCTTACATGATTAGGGACTTTCTCTCTAACTCAACCTTCATCTAACCCAAGGGTCTTATCAAGCATTCATGTCTTTAACCTTGGTTATTCCTTTAACCCTTGCACAAGAGTTTATCCTTTGGGTAAAAGCTTTATCCAATGGATAACCATAACCTAACCTTAACACTTACCTTCTAAGGTAACCATGAGGTCTTCTCAAGCATTTAATGCTTCTTAAATCTTTTCTCAAGTAGTCTTTTGTTGAAAATTGTCACCATTTCATTGGTGAGAATTGCAAACATGGATTGATAACTTTCAATCCTGGCCCTTGATAAGATCATCCAATCCTAACCATCCATTGCCCTGTTTTTCCTATAAATAGAGCCCTCCTTCTATCATTTTGATATCCAAGTCTTTAGTATCAAACTTATCGACATTTTTCTAAGTATCTAAGTTTCATGCATCTAATATAATCATTTTTAAATCAAGCATTTAGCCTCTCTTTGAATAGAAATCATCTTAATAAGCATTTTAAGAAGCATTTTCATCATAGCACTCTCATAATAGACTAGTATATCATGTTAGGATAGATTTTACTAATCTTTTATCTTATCATCATATCCATTCTAGTTTAAATCATACTAGATTTAATATCATGCATAACTAGGAATGCATTCATATTAAGTTGATCAATATCCCTCATTCTCATAGTTGTCATTCTTAAGTCATTTTGCTCAATAATATGAGAGAAAAGGAATTGACTTGAGGGATCCTATGAGATAGAGAACAATGGAATCAACATAGCTCCATAACTTGCACCAAGAGTCCCATTGGTGTGTGGACTTGTCTAGAAACCAGATTTTACATTTCATCGCACCACTTTTCCCGCACACAACTTGTATAAAATTTCAACATATCAAAAGCTCAATGATGACAAACAAAAATAGAGCACAAAAAAGTGACTAAACGGGAATGACAACATCAGAATTAAAGTGATCATTTAACTACATATCATTCTTAAGCTTGCATTAACTGCATATCATTCTTAAGCTTGCATTAACTGCATATCATTCTTAAGATTGCATTAGTTGCATATCATACTTAAGCTTTCATTAGTTGCATACCATTTTAAAAACTTGCATTACTCTCACATCATTATCATACATCTCATTTTCAAGATACATATCATACGTCAAAGAAATCAAGGTAACAAAGCATCATCATATTCTCATTTCACCATCACATTCACATCATAATCAAAATCACGAGCATTATTATCTAAGCATTACATCATCATCATAGAAACATCATATCAATGCATATCATAAATCATCATCCATAACACATCACATGTAAATCAAAGAAATCAGTGCTATATATATATATATATATATATATATATATATATATATATAATGGTCGAAATGTACAAGGGATATCATGTCTGTCAAAATACAACAAATGATCAAAATACAACCGAGACAAGTCTCTCGGGTATGACTATCTCCTGAGGCTGACAGTCTTGTAGTAGATGTCCCAGCTCTTGGATCTCCACCAAGTGGATCACATTGGGGAGGCCCCACAACGCCTCTACTCTCTATCCCTGTCTGACTACGAGTAGATCGACTGGCTGCATAGCTAGAAGCTTTGTGCTCTCTAGGGACCAACTCCTCATATAAAAGCATGTAGTACTCAGCCTCCTTGGTTGTGTACCATATCTCCCTCAATGTATCCCACATCAAGGAACCACCTGTCGCTCTCTCCAATCTCTCGGCAAGCTCCTATGCCCAGTTGCAGTGCTCTCTTTGTATCTCGCTCTTCCATAATGTGTAATTTGGCATTTTTGTGCTACCACCTATGTCGGTAGCTCCTGCACTATGACCTATAGGGCTCTAATCTATGAGTCCTATCGATGTGTGGGTACCCCAATCTAAACGGGCACCTGTGTCGTGGTCCCACCCATACTTGTCCCTGTCTGAGGCACAGGTGGAGATAGAACATTGAATCTCCTCCTCTAGGCGGGTCGCCTAACATCCTTTATACCACCCACCACCACTAACACTGCACCTACCCTACCAGCACCACCAACACCAAGGAGAAGTCCTCCTCTATCTCTCCCTCCACCACCTCATCATCTTCTATCTCTTCCACTATCTCGCCCTCCATCACCTCCTCGTACTCTATCTCCTCCTCCATCTCTCCCTCTATCTCTCCCACCTCCTCCTCTATCACCTCCTCCACCACCTCCTCCATCATCCCAACCTCCATCTCCTACCTACTCTCCCTCTTCATCTCTCTTTCTAACTCCCCCTCACCTCTCTAGTTGCTCATCCTCATCATCATCAAAAGCAAGTGACATCTCTACTAGATCTGATATTTGTGCCACTGCATGTGCCACGAAGTAGGTAGAGAACTCCTTTGTCATCCCAGCATCAACAACCCCAGCTCCGTAATCCCATATATGGCCTACCAATGTCATATTCTCCTCTACCACCACTACACTATCCACCATGGGTCCCCACTCGGGCACATCCTGTCTCCGGCAAGCATATAAACACGCTCCCTGTGGCATCCCTTGTTGTCTCCCATATTGCCGCTAAACACAGCTATGCAAAAATCACTCCATAATAAAGGGTATCCACCCGATCAAATATCTCAACATATACACATAGGGCATCTATAGCCCATCCTCAACCCACACCTCACAATTCATATAAGATCTCCATATGACCGTCTCAATATCATCCAATGCCCTTTGCCAATGCTCTAGTTTGCCCAGCTTACGCTAGACAACTATACATGTATACCCATAAGCATATGCTCGACCAGCGAACCTATCCCTATCTGCAAGTGGTCTTGAGACAAGAATGTACTCCCAAGCCCACACCTGTAGTAATGCCACCTCCACGAACAAAATGTTGTATCCTAGATACACCACCTGGTGAAGCTCTCTGTAAAGGTGGGCTAACATGCAAAACCCCCATACAAACCTGCATCCTTGTGTCGCTATATCCTCCAAAACCAATCCCCATCCCACAGCTATTCCCTTCAACCTACGGTCGAGACACAAGAATCCACCAATAAAACCTACTAGTACAGAGGGAAAAGGAGCATAATCCAGATCCACAAACTCCTACCAAGGGATCTCATATCCATAGATCTGATCATCCTGGAAGATGCAACGGATAGCCTATGTCCCACCCTCCTCAATGTGCTCATATGGCAACAAGGCCCCAACTATAGGAATCTGCAGAATGCGATAACAGTCCTCTGGTGTGACTGCTATTTCTCTCATCGCCAAATGGAAGGTGTTTGTGTCACTATGCCACCTCTCCACCAAAGTTGTCAACAAACCCCGGTTAATGATATACTGAGGCATGTCTAGTAAGGATGATAAACCGCAACTCTCAATCACATCTCTATCAACGTGTGATAAGTGAGGAATCAATGACCACGATCGCGGAAATCGCTCTCGTGACTAAAGTACACCAATTTGTGCCTGCAAAATAACAAATGTCCACCATCAGTTCCCACATCTATTTGATATATCCAATCAAAGAAAAATCAACTTAAAACAATGAAACATATCAAGAAATCATACCAAAGACCCATAATGCAAGCATCATATCGAGAAATCATATCAAAGACCCATAACGCAAGCATCATATCAAAAAATTGACCCATATCGACAATCAAAGATCTATAACACAAGCATCATATCAAAAAATTTGGCCCATATCGATAATCAAAGATCCATAACGCAAGCATGATATTGAAAGCAATATCAAAGATCCATATCGACAATCAAAGTTTCATAATGCAAGCATCACATCAGGAATCATATCATAAATCAAGAATTGGAACTCATCTTGGACATCAAATTCATATTGCAAGGAAAACAATCAAAGATCCACATCAAAAGAAAATCAAGATCCTCATTCAAACAATCAATCATCTTGGCACTCCATATCAAAAGCAAATTTCAAACAGACTCCAAAAATTAGACATTATCATAGCAGGAAAAACATTGGCTCATGACCCATCTTGAAACACTCAGCAGGCACCTATCCACCCCTAAGCCATCTACCTCATCTATTCCCCTCGTGACGCATTCTTCCAAGTCTTCTTTTACCCATTTTTGGACCATACACACCAAAACAGACTTCCTACGCGCTAAGCTACTATTTATGCACTATCTTTCTTTACCAATGTGCTAGACACTTTACTCTACGCTAGCTCCCTCAATGCACTAACTGATTTTTCCATTACGCTACCCTGCTAACCCAAAGTGCTATCCTTTTCCCCCTGAGCACTAACCTATCTACCTTATGCGCTAATTTACTAGACGTGCTACCCTGGCCTGTCGATGTGCTGCATAATGAAACTTAAATGCTAACTTAGCTAGGTTAACCCTACGTGCTATTGTTCCTATCGTATGAGCTAAAACTATACCCCTACGCGCTAAAACGGCAAATTTTCAACTAAAAAAATGAAAAACATGATCAAAAAAAGCAAAATCAATTAAAATTGTGGCAAAATTTAGATCACTTACAGGTGGGCCATATGCGGAGGGCCTCCAGTATCAACGAATGCGCTCGAATCGGTGCGAAGCATAAGGAATCGACATTTTTGTCAAAGCTCAAGTGTCACAATAACAAGGAGACAAATGTGCAAATGATAAGAATAAAGTGACTTTTTACCTTTTATAGGGTAAAAGTCAACAAGGTTAGTAAGTGGGGCATGTATTTTCCTCATTTTTCTCACTTTTAACCTTATCAACATCATTTTCAGGAGATGAATCAATTCAAATGCATTCAACACAGTCAAAATATTCAAAATGCAATTAATTCAAAAATGCTCATCAAATCAACAAATTTTTCAAAATCCTTGATTCATCTCCCGAGGGGGCATCATCAATATTGCTCATCAAATCTGGGGCATCATATCGACATCTTGACACATAGCATCATATCAATCAAATTTTGACAGCATATACGATAAATTTTCTTTGAATCAACATGTGCACACACATCACTTCAAAGAGGGGCAAAATGTAGACGTATAAATCTAACCACTTTCATAAGTGAATATTTAATATTCATTTTAACCTCATTCCTCTATTCAATTAAATTCTTTATATTCATCTATTTGATTAAATGAATTACTCAATTTATTTAATTAAGTTCACCTAAGCCTTTTTCTAACCTTTAATTAAATAAATTACTTTATTTAATTAATTCCCCTTTCTCCCCTTTTAATTAAATTTACATTTAATTAAATTGATCCTTGCAAGTAAATAAATCTAATTTATTTATTTAAATCCCCCACTTATATTTATGCAAGTTGCTTCTATTTTTGTTGAAATAAAGTAATTTATTTTAATTAAAATTCCCTTGCATCCACTTGCATGTTCCTACATCTCTCACTTGCCTCCCTAAAACCCCTTTTAGATTCTTCTAATCACTTCTAATTTAGCCTAATCTATCTCCTAAATATTGTCACATCTCTAAGCAAGGGGAAGTCATTTCTCAGAACCCTCAAAGTCATTGAAAACCATTAAAGGCTTTATGTCCTCAACAAGTTAACCCTCAAAGCCTTTCAAACCATTAAAGGCTCTTACATAACCATTAATGGTTAAACTCAACCTTCTTGCATAATTAGAGACTTTCTCTCTAACTCAACCCTCATCTAACCCAAGGGTCTCATCAAGCATTCATGTCTTTAATCTTGGTTATCCCTTTAACCTTTGCACAAGAGTTTATCCCTTGGATAAAAGCTTTATCCAATGGATAACCCTAACCTAACCTTAACCCTTACCTCCTAAGTAACCTTCATGTCTTCTCAAGCATTTAATGATTCTTTCATCTCCTCTCAAGCAACCTCTTGTTGATAATTGTCAGCATTTCATTGGTGAGAATTGTAAACATGGATTGATAACTTTCAATCCTAGCCCTTGTTAAGATTATCCAATCTTGACCATCTATTGCCCTATTTTTCCTATAAATAGAGATCTCATTCTCTCATTTTCAGATATCCAACTTTCATGCATCTAATCTATAGTCATTTTACTAAGCATTTAGCCTCTCTTTGATAAAATCATCTTAATAGCATTTTACAAGTAATTTTAAATATCATAGCATATCCATGTTAGACTAGTATATCATGTAAGGATAAGCTCACTAATCTTTATCATAGCATCACATTTTATGCTAGTTTAAATCATCATAGATTCAATATCATACATATCTAGGAATGCATTCATGCTAAATTAATCAAACATCACTCATTCTTGGAGTTGTCATGCCTAAGTCACTTTGCTCAGTGATCTGAGAGCAAAGGCATTGACTTGAGGGATCTTGTGAGATAGAGCACAATGGAACATCCCTTGGGAAGTTGAGATATTCAATATATCTCCATAACTTGCACCAAGAGTCCCATTGGTGTGTGGATCTTTTGGAACCTAACTTTTGCATTTTTGTATCTGACTTTTCCCCTACACAATAATCATTCATGCAGAGGATTTGGTCGATCATTGGTGATCAAGTTGGGTTTATGCAAGAGGATTAAGTCCTCAGATATTGAGCTTAACCGTAACTATATTCAAGCATAGGAAATGTTATCATTGCAATTCATTCTTTCTTCCAGATTGTAGTTTGGATATCTACGTAGTCAGTGAGACTCCTTTTGTAATGAGTAGTGTGCTCTAGGCTGTTGGCCTTCCTGCAAGTCCAGGCGCCCCAATTTGTATTCACATACTTACTGCAGAAGTATTACCTGACTGTGGGTAGGATTCCCACCGTTGGTTTTCCCTTTATCGGGTTTTCCATGTATAAATCTTGGTGTCATGTGGATGGTATTTATTCTCTAATTGTTGCTTGTGCTTAATTGGTATATTTTCTATTTTGGTAATTGGTTTATGCATTTCGCTATTGATCTTTTGTGTTTTGGTATTAAAGTTTTAATTGCTTAAGGTTTCGGTAATCTAGTGAAAAATGATTCACCCCTCCTCTTAGTTTTCTTTCGGTTATTTGAACTATCTAACACCGATTAGATTTGATATAGATTGAGATGATGGAGAAAAGCCCTAGCATGCCATCGTTTGAACTCTAGTCTTGGCAAGAAAGCCAAGTATAAATATGTAGACCGAAGATGAAAGATTTTGATGCTAGATGTCAAAAAAGACAAAGTAATTGAGAGAGAAGAGAGTGATCATAGAGAAGATCAAAAGCATCTAAGTGTTGTAGTTAACTGACATAAAAGTTGAACTGGTAAGAGGGTTTATCGAAGGTTTTACCGGTAAGGTTAGAGAAACTGGCAGGCTACCAAAAAGGATAAAAATTGTGTTAACCGGCAAGGGAGATTCAAGAAGAAAGTTGTTGAAGGTGAAGGAGAAAAGAGAGTGTACCGGTGGAGGTTATGCAAGACAGAATCAGGGCAGAAAAAGTATAAATAGAGGATAATGAACTGGCAGAGAACTGACCAGAGGAGAATCGGTAGAGAAGAGTTAAATCGGTGAATTATTTTGTTTGCAAGTGTTACAAAACTCATTTATAACAAGGTTATTACTATTATTTTTATATATGTTATTGTAATCACTCAGTTGGAGCTTGGTGCAGGGGTTGGTACTCCTTGGGTTGGTGCCCTAAATCAGGGGTTGGTGCTCCTTGGGTTGGTGTCCTAAAATCAGGGGTTGGTGCTCCTTAGGTTGGTGCCCTAAACATTGTAACTGTGTTTATTATGAGGCTGGATTGGAGTAGTAGACTCTAGCAGAATTTCTCACCGAAGTTTTTCCCACATTGGATTTTCCTCGTATATCTAGTGTTATGTGATGTGTGTCTTTGTGTGTTTGCATTTAATCACTTTCCTTATCTCACCATTATATCCTCCTTGTGTTTGATTTGCTAACCGGTACCAAGAGTTAGGTTTTAAAGGTTTAGGAATATTGGGAACCACTGATTCACCCCCCTCTCAGTGGTACATTGTGTTCAACAATTTATATCTAGTTTGATTTGCTTTCAGATCATCATCATCCTCTGTCAACTTACATCCAGTCACCATAGGTGTACCAACATGCTTTGCATCATCCAAACCAAACTTCTTCAATAATTCCTTTACATACTTAGATTGAGATATAAAGATATCTTTATCAAACTGAGTAATTTTCAATCCCAAAAATAATTTCATCTCACCTATCATAGACATCTCAAACTCATTCTGCATATGATCAGAAAACTTCTTGCACAAACCATCATTTCTACCAAAACTAATATCATCAACAAAAACTTCAAAAATTAAGATGTTATCATTATCAATCTTGAAGTATAGATTATTGTCAGTGGTACCTTTATTGATTTCAAGCTTCATCAAATACTTATCCAATCTAGTATACCAAGCTCTTGGAGCTTGCTTCAATCCATACAATGCTTTCTTCAACCTACAAACCATATCTTTTTGACCTATCAACTAAAAACCATCTGGTTGCTCAATGTAGACTTCTTCTTCCAGCTCACCATTAAGAAAGGCTGATTTTACATCCATCTGATACACTTTGAAATCTTTCTAAGAAGCATAATCAAGAAATAATGTAAAAGATTCAATTCTAGCTACCGAAGAAAAAGTCTCCTCAAAATTAATACCTTCCATCTAAGAATAACCTTGACAAACAAGTCTTGCTTTATTCCTAACAACTTCACCTTTCTCATTCAACTTATTTCGAAACACCCATTTAGTTCCATTTACATTCTTATCTTTAGGTCTCGGCACTAAAGTCCATGTATATTTATTCTTTTCAATCTTATTCAACTCTTCTTACATAGCTTTAACCCAATTTTCATCTTTACAAGCTTCATCAACATCTTTCGGTTCAATTTTAGAAATCAAGCAATACTCTTTAGTCTTCTCCTAGTCATCACACCTCTATTCTTATCACCTATAATTTGATTCTTTGAATGATTTAACCTTACATACCTTGGAGTCTTAGTATTTGCATGATTCTCAAACTCTTGAACTCTTTCTTCTTTACTAGTTTCTCCTTCATTGCTTTTTTGGAGCAATCTGCACTTGGTTCTAGGTCTTTAGTTGCTTTCCTTTATCTATACGGAAAATCTAATCATCTAAATCATATCCAGAGTATCTAGGTTGATACTCATTTCCTTCATCCACTTTCACATTAGCACTTTCAACTATCTTTGTCAATCTCTTATTATAGTTCACCAATAGGCCTTACTCTTAATAGAATAACCAAGAAAAAATCCTTCATAACATCTGGCATCAAACTTCCCTAGATCTTCATCTCTTCTGATATAGCATTTATTACCAAAAATTTTGAAATATCTAACTATAGGAGAATGACCAAACCATAACTCATAAGAAGTCTTACCAGTATCACCTTTAATATGCACCCAGTTGAGAGTGTATACAACGGTACTCACAGCTTCTCTCCATCCAATAGATATGTGGAACATTTCCTTCAATCATCATGGTTCTAGCAGCTTACTAAACTGTCCTATTCTTCCTTTCCACAATACCATTATGTTGAGGGTTCCACAGAGCAGATAACTATCTCTTCACCCCATGCTCTTCACAAAAAGAATTGAACTCATCGAAAGTAAATTCTCCACCTCTGTCAAATCTCAGACACTTCAACTTTTGTCTAGTCTTTGTCTCAACCATAGCTTTGAAAATCTTGAACTTCTCCAATGCTTCATACTTCTCCCTTAAGAAGGTAACCCACATTATCCTTGAATAGTCATCAATCACCAACATGGAATACCTATCACCCTGCATGCTTCTTACTCAAGAGAGACCACACAAATCAGTATGCACAAGATCCAATATTCCACTAGAAGTATACTATTTGGTTTTGAAATAAATTCTTGCTTGCTTCCCTAACTGACATTCCTTACACACTAAGTTAGAAGGCTCTACAATCTTAGGTAGATCTCTTACAGGTTGAGTGGAACTTATCTTAACCATGCAGTAAAAATTTACATGACATATCCTTCTATTCCATAACCAACTTTCATCAACCTAAGATATCAAACAACTTTTACCACTAGCATTCAAGTGAAAGATATTACCTTTAGTCTTTGTACCTGATGCAATTTCATTTTTGGAGCTACTCAATATCTTACATCTACCATCCTTGAATTGCAAATCATATCCCTTATCAACCATCTATCCAACACTCAAAATATTATGCTTTAGACCTTCAACAGAAAGGACATCAGTGTTATGCTTACCATCAAGAGAAATAGAACCTCTACTATAGATTATACCAGCTTTGTCATCACCATATCTTACTACGCCACCATCATACTTTTCCATACTCACAAACTTACTCTTATCACCTATTATATGATGAGAGCAACCACTATCAATAACCCATTCATCACTCTCTTCAACTTTAGCAGCTAAATATTTATCTTCAATAATGCAGCTAGTAGAATCAACAGTCACCAGATCATCTTCCTTGATAGCAATGAACACCCACTCATCTCCTAAATATCCTTTATTAGACTCACCATCTGTCACACCTTCATCAGTAGTAAAATAATACTTCTTTTGATATTTAGAATTATAATACCTGAATGGCTTCTTAGAAACTCTTTCTGGACACCTTAAATAAAAATGTCCTATCTTATTACATGAAAAATATTTAAGAGGCGAGTTTCCTTCATACTTATCGGCACCTTTAGGCAATCTTCTAGCAATCAGAGCTTCAAGCTCTTTAATCTCTATTTCATATTCTTCAACCTCTCTCATCTCCTTCTCATATCTGGATACCCTTTTTGAACTTTCTCCTAGATCATACTTCTGCTTCTTGGATACAATAGTTTTAAATTCAGATTTTGACTTAGGAGGGGCTTCAACAAATTTGCTCAACTCAAAAGCAGCAAGTTTACCAATCAGCATATCTCTAGACACATCTATCACAATCTGGATCTCTTCAATCGCAGAAACCTTATGCTTGTAAGTTGCAGGAGGCAAGGATCTCAGCACCTTAGCAACAATCTCATATTCTTCCAATACTCCACCAACACATCTGGTGTTAAACACAAGCTCATTCACTTTTTGCATAAAGGAGGTCATGTTCTCATCTTCACCCATCTTCAGCATTTCATACTTTGCTTTCAAGCTCTGCAACTTAGGAAGTTTCACATGGCTATCACCTTCATACAAAGTCTCTAGCTTCTTCCATATCTCATGAGCAGTTTGCAAATCCATAACATTAGTCATCTCAAAATCAAATAAGGCACTCAACAATGCTTCAGTAGCTCTAATATCGAATTCAGCTTCCTTTATCTCATCCAAAGTGGTAGGACCATTCTGAGGAGCATTATACACATTCTTAGTAATATTCCAATAGTCTTCACCGATGAATCTCAAATGACATTCCATCCAATTCTTCCAGAGAGTGTAGTTGGTTCCATCAAATTTCAAACTATCCTTCTTAAAAGAAAAGGTTGTCATCCCGAATCTCCTCAAGTGATCAAGTTTCTTTTAGAGGATCTAGCTCTGATACCATTTGTTGGCAACAATGCAACAAACTGAAAGGGGGGGTGAATTAGTTGCTCAAAAACTCAACACAACTCAAGCTTAAATTCAAATCTGATTATTAGCAATGAAAACATAAACCATTCCCAGATCAATAACACACATGACACCAAGATTTTTGACGTGGAAAACCTGGTGAAGGGAAAAACCACGATGGGAACCTACCCACAATAAGATAATACCCTATTATGAGTTAATGTAAATATTGCAATGGGGAATGCACATGCATTCAGGCACACTGCCTAGAGCTCAATACTCAAATACAACAAGGGCTACAACCCTGAGGAAGACTCACTATCTTACAAAGATCATACAACAATCTAAATTACATGAACTATGAAAATAGCATCTCCCAATGCCTAATTATAGTTTCGATTAAGCACAAATACTCAAACTCTACTCTTTCCACTTCTTTACACTCTTTTGCACTCTTTCAAACTTCTCCTCTACTACCAAAAGATCAATTCAATGTTTGCATATGTAGATGCATCTCATAAATGAATATTACATATATTTATACAAATCATCAACCTATATTTCAAGGTCGGCTAAACCCTGAATGCAAATTACAAAATAATAACCTCACACGCTACAACAATACATGCGGACCAAAACAATGTCAGCTAAGACATAGTCTTGACCCAAATCAATACTGCAAATATGAAACACCTCCAACAATTACACCTCGATCATGTACAACACGCTACAATCACCAAAAATGTCGTATTACACGAAGGACACCACCGTATCAAGAAAATGATCAATTACGCGCACAACGATCAATATAGACCATCAACATGGATAGAACATGATCTAGAAACATCCACAAGCAACATGAATTGCACCAGAAACAACCGCAACATCACCACTTACTAGAATCTCCATCATCATTATACTGAACATTAAGAACACACGCTGAACTAACTTTCAAAACTCAAGATCCACTTGCGGACTTCCAAATCATGAACTATCTGAATTGGAAACACATATAAACATCCCAAGCACTTTGCCAAATCCGGAAACCAAAATAATGCAATTTTGGAGCAATGTGGAGCATAAACCAGAATATCGAATAACATGAACAACTGAATATCAACCACAATACCGGACCTCATAGCTTGATTAAATCATCATGCGGATCATTGAATCAACTAGAGACAAGTATCTCTAAACCCATCAAACCACAACAGGTCAACTGAAACACACTGGTCCAAATTAACTCAGTAATCTAACTGCAACACTACGATACATTGAAGAATATGTTGACATCAATGACAACACATCATTCTAGAAAACTTCTCAACAATATCCAATAGATTGTATATTTGGTTGCAAGATTTCAAGCTAGTATAAAGTAGACTCATGATCAAGCAATGAAAAGGATCTTCAGATATTTGAAAGAGACTCAGGATTTTGGCTTATGGTACAAGAAAGATGGAGATTTCATGTTGTAGGCTTATAGAGTTGTTGATTGGTCTGAAATTATTGATGAAAAGAAGAGTAAAAGTGGTAGAGAATTCTTTTTGGGAGATAGATTGGTTTCATGGATGAGTAAGAAACAAGAATTTGTATCATTATCTATTGTTGAAGTTGAATATAATACTGCAACATCTTGATGTACTCAAATTTTGTGGATGAAGTAGACTCTTAAGGATATCAAAGTTATATATGCTGAAGTTATTCCTATAATGTGTGATAATACCAATGCTATAAAAATTTCAAAGAATCCATTTATGCATTCAAGGACTAAACATATTTTAATTCTTTATGATTTCTTGAGAGAGATGGTTGTTCAAAAGGAAGTCAGACTGCAATACATTTCTACATCAGAGTAGATAGCAGATATTTTTACAAAGGCATTGGCAAAGGATGCTTTTGAGTATCTCATACAGAAGTTAAGGGTTATTGCCCCTCCTTTTTATAACTAGAGGTAGTTTTGGTGGTGCATCTTTCCAGGTGAGACTTAATGCATATTTTTTGTTTCTTGGATTGATGTTGTTGTTGCTCTCAAGGGGAGCAGTGGTTTGAGTGGCTAGTATGTTTCTTCTTATCTTTAAGTGCCCTTTGTCATTTTTATCAAAGGGGGAGAGAGTTGTTGTGAGATTATTTGAGAGAGTTGTGAGATTTTCATATTTTCATTGGTGTTGTTGGTTATTGGTTTACTGGTGTTGCAATCAATGATAAAGGAGGAGATTGTTGGATATTGTTGTTAGCATGATCGTGTATGGTTTTCATTGATGTCAAACCTGGTTATCCAGATGGATATTGGTCTAGATATGTGTTGTCAAACCTTGGTTATCTGGATGGAGTTTGGTTTGGATATTCATTTAGTGTTTTTTGTGGCATCCTATATTTAGGGTGGTCTAAAATGCTTTTAGTGCCCTCTGGGTATGTTGTTAATCACATTACAGTTTAGTGGATCATGTTCTTTTAGTCTAAATATGTGTTGGAAGATGTGTTGAGATGTTTATTTGGGTCTCACTCTGATTTGTGGAGATTCGCATGGAGTATTTTGCATCAGGAGTGCTTATGTGGTCGACTGGTTGATTATATCTACATGTTATGCTTTGCAACATCTTTTGGGATATGTGTTAGCATATTCAATTTGTCAGATCATTCATGGGATGATGAATTATGATATGTTTTGGTTCCCTCTTTCTCCTAGAGTGGACCAATCTAAGTATTTTAGGTCTATGTGGCTTATTTTGTGAAATATTGCTTATTTTGTTTTGGTCGACCCTTGATTAAAATTTCAATGTTGTATCTCATATATAAGATATGTGAAACAATGAATTGAGTATGGATGAGAAGTGAACTATGCAAGAAGAGTATGTGAATGATTTACAAGCAGATTTGCATTGTGGTGGTGTGAAAGTCAATTTGGGAAGAGCTTTGAAGCTAATATATTCTACCTGACAGAGTGTTGTGACAGTGGAGATTATAAGATATTTTTTCCATGTTATTGGTCACTTGATTATTGTTCAAGGATAATTTTATGATTAGGAGAATCCTTCTCAATTTGAGTCTAGTTATTTCATTCGTTGTTGATTGACAATGAGTCCTTTGGCAACAATTTGTATCTTGTCCTAAAGAAGTGTTCACCAATTGTACAAGTCATTTTACAATATCTTGCCTAAGGTAGTGTGCCTTAGTTATGCAAGTCCTTCAGGTGTTGGTGCTCCTTGGTTGCAAGCTTGAAATATTGTAAACATTGTTTGACAATGAGTCCTTTAGCAACTGTTTGTATCTTGCCCTAAAGAAGTGTTCTTCAGTTGTACAAGTCATTTTACAATATCTTGCCTAGGGTAGTGTGCCTTAGTTTTGCAAGTCCTTCAGGTGTTGGTGCTCCTTGGCTGCAAGCCTAAAATTTTCTAAACATTGTTATTCATATTGTGAGTTAGATTCTCTCCTTGGTTTTTCCTTGTTGGGATTGTCCACGTAAATCCGGTGTTCATGTGTTTATTGTTGGCATTGAGTTGTCATTGATATCAACTTGTTCAGATGAAAAGTTGATCTGGTTCAGCATGTAAGGGGAGATGAGTTGGTTCAGGTTTGGCATTATTTTTGGGAGCTTGTTCATGTTGACCTCACAACTTTATTGTCGCCACTCTTTGTATGCATGTGTTTATCACTGAGAGATTTCACTTCGGCAAGATGCCTTGACTTTTTTGTAGATCCATCAAGCCTTGTTGATCAAGCTTCAAAAAAGTGTTAATGAAAATTCATAGTGATGAAGATTTTTGGTGAGAGATCCTATAAGTCTCCTCGACACCCTTTCACTTTGATGTGACTTTGCATTTTAGGGAGACCTCTGTCAGCCTTTGCAGTCACCCAGTGTTATGTCGACATCCCTATTTTGAAGACTTTTGATGTGTCTTGTCGACTTACAGTTCGTTGTGACTTTTTCTTTCGACCTTTTCAGATTTCATGTGTCATACTGATATCCCCATTTCGGTGTGACATTTGACCGGTCTTGCCAATATGGTGTCTTTCTCGGTGTGACTTTGCCTATTGGTAAGACTCATTTTTGGGCTTTACAGATCCTTTGTGTCATTACCAATTTTCCCACTTCGATGAGACATTAGACCTGTCTTGCCGATATTGTTCCTTTGTCAATGTGACTTTGCATTTTGGTAAGACCTAGTTTAGTCATTGTAGATTCCACATGTCCTATCAAGTTCAATGTGACCTTTGATGTGTCTCATCAATATTTTTCTTTGCGATGAGACTTTTCCTTTTGGCAAGACTCTTTTTACTTTTTCTCAGCCTTTGGTGCTATACTGACATGACCTTTTCTTTTTCATTGTGATGTATAGGGTATCTAGCCAATGATGTTTCTTTTCGATGTGACATGAGACGTGTCTTGCCGATATAGTTCCTTTTTTGTTGTGACTTTTCCCTTCAGTGAGACCTATTTCAGACTATGTAGTTCCCCTGTGTCATGTCGATAGCCCTATTTCAGCGTAACATTAGATGTGTCTCATCGACATTCCATTTTGATTAGACTTCTCTTATTGGCATAACACAATTTGGTTCTTGTCGTCCCTTTGGAACTATAGCGATATGACTTCTTTTTCATTGTAACCTTGAGGAGTCTTGGCAAAATACAGGTGGGGTAGTTAAGTCGATAATATTCCTTCTTTGATGTGACATTAGATGTGTCTTGCCAATGATGTTTCTTTTTCAATGTGACTTAGCCTTTCGGCATAAAATAATTTGCTTCTTGCCATCCCTTTGAAGCTATAGCAACATGGTTCTTTTTCATTGTGATGCATGTCTTAGCGAAATACCTCTATCAATAGAGATAGATCAAACAACATATTTTTTTCTCAACATAGTGTATGCCGATACAAATATGATCAACGTAGACAATTCATTAGTTTTGACTCGATGACATAGAAGAAGATACTAAGGACATGGAGTATATGGGATTTATCAATTTCCATCTGGATGAAAGGGAATATTTTTCTTGCAAATATGGGTTACTTGGACACACCAAATGTGGTAGTTTGCAGTCAAATCAGAAATATTGCAAGTGGAGATGAGAGAAGGTTGCATTTAATGGAGAACAAGTTACAAACGGTTGAGTGGCTCCAAAAGATTTGAAGATCTTCAGTCAAAAATATATCATGGCCATGAGAATAACAGAGAATCTCTAGTTGAAAAGACATCAAGACACAAGGAAGGTGAAGATTACTAATTGTAGTAATATGAACTCAGAGATCGATCCAAAAAGGAAAGAAGATGCAAATAATGATGGTTACCAAACAACTTGTAGAGCAGATTTCTTAGAGGCTCGAGAATTACTTTTGAATTTTGTTTTTGGAGGGAATTCTTTGATGTACAAAGATGAATACTAAGTGTACTAAGTAGGCAGGTAGATGTGTATATAGTGGAGTGAGCTATGTGTGAAGTGAAAAGGAGCAGAAACCAAAGACTAGAAGATAGAGTGCAAAGGCAAGTAGAAGAGAAAAAAAACTAGAGACAAGAGAATATAGTGCAAAGGCAAGCAACTGAGAAGGTTAGTCACATATAATATGATAGAGTGAGAGCACTACATCAAGTAGAAATCAAATAGTGTCATGCAGAGATAAATAGAAGTAGAGAATAGAAGACTAGGTTGAATTGAAGAGATTAGAGGGAAGAGGAGAGACATTAGAGAGTCGGCATAACACATTGGCAAGGCAAGCATATCAATGAGTATCAATTGGTTACAAAATCTCATTTGTAACAAGGTGTCCAAATTGTATTTGGAATTGATCATCAATCTATTGTATGTCATCTGAGTGGGTGCTCAGATTAAGGGTAGGTGCTCCTTTGATTTGGTGCTCATAAAAATCAGGGGTTGGTGCTTCTTTGGGTTGTTTCCCTTAAACATTGTAATCAAACATTCACATTGTGAGGATGGATTAGAGCAGTAGACTCTAGCAACATTTCTCACTGAGGTTTTTCCACACTGTGGATTTTCCTCGTACATTTGGTGTTATTTGTTTTCTCTGTGTGTGAATATGTTTTTTATCTCTCAGCATTTCTGTTAGCAGTGTTTGATTGATTAGAAAGTCATTTTTTTGTTACCACTAATTCACCCCCCCTCTCAGTGGTCATTTATGTTCATTTATGTGTTTCTATTTGATGTGTTGATGATTAAAGTCTTGATATTGAATAAGTTAATTAATAGTTGTGTATACACATAAAAATGGCTATGAGAAATTAAATTTAATAATTATTCTTCTATTAAATAGTTAATTTGAAAAGATTAGTTTATTTAATTCATTTCATGTCCCTCTATTAAATAGCTTGGAAAAAGATCTGCCAACCAAAAAAGGCAGGGGGTGCTGGCATTCGACAAATTTCGATTATGAATTTAGCTATGGGCACTAAATTGGTTTGGGAAATTTGTAGTGGTGGTAAACAAAAATGGGAAAGGATTATAAAACATAAATATTTGGACTCCGTGGAGCCAAAAAGAATTCTCACTATAAATAACACCCCCAGAGGTTCGGCCATATGGAATTTTATTGTGGAAAGCAGGGAAATCATAAGTGATCAGGTTACCTGGGATGTCAGCAATGGAAGGGATGCCTCCTTTTGGATTGATTCTTGGGTTGGTGAAGTTGTCTTATGTTTCGACCCTTCCCTGCAACCTATTATGATAGAAACTTGTCGCCTCTGGGGTCACAATATATGTGATTATGGCTACCCTATTCAAGAAAATGGCATTGCTAAGTGGAAATGGAACTCCTTGGATCCCTTGGACTTGGATTAGCACCAAAAAGACTTGTTTGCCAACATTCTCAGCAAAAGGGTTATTTTCCCTTCCCCTAATAAGGACATTATTAGGTGGTGTGGTTCCTCTGATGGTAAATACAAGGTATGTTTTGGCTACAAATTGAAAGAAGCGGATATAGACAAAAAATATTGGCTTGTTAATCTTTTTTTGCATCGACATCTCCTACCCAAAGTAGGTTCATTTTCCTGGCTGGCTTGTCAAAGAAAGATTCTAACTAAAGAACGACTCCATTCAATGGGCATCAATGGACCCAGTAGATGCATTTTATGTCAACAGCAAGAAGAGACTTTGGATCATCTACTTCTCCACTACAAGTTCTCCAGTCACTGTTGGTGGCATTTCATGGGAAAATTGAGAATCTTTGGCCCGTTTCCATCAAGGCTGGATGAGTGGTTTCTGCAATGGCCTAAACCAGAAGGAAAGGCTATATTTGTTGAATTACTTTTTATTTTACCATCTCTTCTGATTTAGGAAATTTGGAAAGAAAGGAATCACAGAATTTTCCAGGGTAAAGAGATGAGCCTAATGACCCTATGTGGGAAAATTGAGAACCGTCTAATTGAGCTCTTGAATGAGGTTGCTCAATCCAAATCATTAAAGAAAAATTTATATATGGACTGGGATTGGAAGATTAAGCTGGCACTTCCAAATCTACTCATTCCACCGCTTTTTGGCAAGGGATCCCCGGTGGATCAGGTCAATCCAAGATTGGGTGTTAAATGGGAAGTGCCAGAGCCTGGGTGGTTCAAGGTAAACTTCGATGGTGCTTCTACTAGTAACCTAGGTCAAAGCAGTATTGGGTGTATATTGAGTAATTTTGATGGTATTTGTATAAAACAAATCTCTGAAAAGATTGGAGTTGCTACTAACAACGAAGCTGAATTCAGAGTGACTTTAAGAGGACTGTAGCTAGGGATGGAGCTTGGGGAGTAGAGAATTCATCTAGAGGGAGACTCACTAAATGTGGTCAATGTTGTTCGTTGTAACAACACCCCTAGTTGGCGCCTTAACCAGTGGCTTCAACCGGTTCTGGTGCTGCTAGCCACCTTTGATGAATTTGGGATTAGCCATATCTATCAGGAAGGCAATGGAGAGGCTAACAGACTCTCTAAAATGGTGATTGTCATTGATGACCCCCCTAGGTACATTGATTGGGTCTTTCTGACTATTTTTTTTATCCCAGATGAGCTTCCACCACTTGATATGGTCCAATTATCTTGTTGGTAATGGTGTTTTCCAATTGAGTTTGTCGATTGTGGTCTCAACTGATTGTCTTCTCCTTCTGGCTGATTTGTTTCTCTGATTGACCTACCGATGATGGTGCTAACCGGTTGTATTGCCTCCACCGGTTGATATGGACTCCCGACTATCTTACCAGTGGTGGTTCTCACTGGTTGAGTTCTCCATTTCTCCCACTGATTGAGATGTTTCTTCGATTGACCTACCGGTTGTGATGCAAATTGGTTGTATTGCCTCCCCAGTTGGGCCTCTATATTTTTTACTTAACCTAATGGTTGTCCCGGTGGATTGATCGACCGGTTGATATGGTTCACCACTTAAGGTTTCTTCTTGCCACCAAGACTTGGCTCTCTACCATCAATATTGGTCTATGCCGGTATGAGCCTCGTGATAATTGGACATGTGTGAACTTTAATTGATGTCTAGTTACGACTAGATCCTACCAGGATATGCATATAATTACTTGATGGATAAAGACGGTCGACATTAAGTTAACGAATTTTGTCTCAGAAGTTGATTAGACACTGTCACTTCACATGTGTGTGTATTCAATAGGCATGAACTACTTGTCAGGCGCCTGTATCCCCTGGTTTGATGTCTTGCTACTTAACAAAGGAATGCCCTCTTTTCCCCATCAAACATTTTCATTCTTCGCTCGATGACTTGCTATGGAATCCCCAATTCTCCTTGAAGGTTGTCGATAGATGGCTTTCCTGGCTGAAATCACTGACAAACGTTTGCAGGAGGTCCTCTACTCTCGACACCCTCTTATTCTCCACAGCATTAAAATGATACTGGGGAAGGAATTCCTTATGGCTTATCACAGGTACAGAGCCAATGCCTATATCCTGGCCTTTTTCCTCACAATGGTGATATACATGGGGATTAGCAAGCAGAGAGCGAAGATTTTAACTCAAATGGTGTTTAAACACCGCCTGCTGGCGGAAATTGATGTCGTGTTGAACAATATTGATGGCAACCTCAAAATACCGCTCCCCCAAAATTACTATATGTCCTTGGGCAATGGGGCAGAGGTGAGAAAGTTTGTGATTCTGAACTCTCTGGACTTTGATGTTCTTCAAGAAACCTGACCTGCCATTACTAGGAATATTGAATTTCTGTTTAAGGTGACAGGCATTCAAAATGGCTTCATGTCAGAATGGAGGGAAAAATACCTTCAAGATGAAGGGTTAGCGGGTGTAGAAGGATTTGGAATTCTGCAGAATGGAGATTTGGTTGATGGCAATGACTGGGGGTTTGAGCTTGGCAAGGAGTGGTTCCCAAATGACTACCGACTCCCTAGGGAGAAGGTTGAATTGGCACTGAATGCCCAATAATCATGGATGCGGCTCGTGCTCCTGTGCATGATGACTCTGAAGACTCCCAATGATTCTGGTTGTGTCACCTTTCTCATGTTTCTCTGTTTTCTAGTTATTGTTTTTTGTTTGAAGGCCTCTGGCTGGTTTTGTTATCTGGTGTTTAGTACTTGTCCAGCGTCCATTGTTGGTTTCATCTTGTATGAGGAGTAGAGCTAGGGTAAGGGGTTTTCTTCCCAGTTCTTTCCCCCTACTGCTCTCACTAAACCATGCCTTGTATTCTCCTATTTTCATTAATACAAGGCTGTTGCCCCACTGCAGCTATTTACTTATTAAAAAATTAATTAATTTTATTGAACATTTTATTAATTAATTCAATTATCCTTTTCCTCTAACCAATCAATTAAATATCTAATATTTAATGGTTATTCTTATATCCTATAGTCTCATTAATTAAATAATATCTTAAATTATTTAATTCATTTCCAACTCACCTTCCATCTCCACTTCATCTTCCCTTTGCCAACTCATCCATCATGTGGCTAAATTAACTCAACAAAATAAAAATAAATAAAATATCTATTAGCCATTTATCTCCAACTTCCAAAATAAATGAAATATGTGTATGTACACATATTTCCTAACCTTCTTCTATATTCTCTCCAATATCCCTATATTTTAGGAGGACTTGAGTCCACTTGTCCTCTCATTCCTACATCTTCTCCAACTATCCTATATCCTCTCAAGTCTTCAACTCAGTCAAAGTGAGATGAGTGACACTTGTCTTGTCCTTCCAAATTTCTCTCAACCTTCAACTTCTTGCTCATAGCCATCCAATTTGCAAGATTCGATCATGATCGTTGATCTCTACCACCTAAGCTCATGCACTCAAAAATCTATAAAAAGAGGTCTCCTAAGCCATTTTGAAACTAATAGACTAATAGCTAATCATATAGTCACTGTAGGAGTTGTTACTATTTACTAAGTGATGTCATGGAAATGGGGAAAAGGCAACAACAAAGTTCAATGTTAATAAGTTAGTTTCAACCATAAAAACAAAACAAAGAACTAAAAACCATTCCAAACATATCAAAAGAGATTTCAAAAAAGCATGAAAGAAGTTTAACAAAATAAAAGAAAGGAGAAGAGCCTCCCTAAGATGCTTCCATGATGCCTTTTGATGCTTCTCCCTTGTTTCTCCCCTCTCAAGTCCCAAATGAGTGTAGCTCTTAGCTTTTAGCACTATCCATGGATGCCATATGGAAATTCAAGATGGTTGAATATGATAAGCAAATGCTATGCAAGTGTAGATAGTGATGCTATGAAAAAAACTCTATGCTAATACCAGTATAACAACAATACTCTAATGCTTCCTTTCTTTGCTTGAGGAGAAGGGTTCTATTTATAGAAGAAATGGGGAAATGAAGGGTTAAGATTGAGCAATCTTAACAAGGGTTAGGATTGAAAGATATTCAATGCATGTGAGACTTTCAACCCAATCCCATGTTGACAAGTGTCACCATGAGGAGGCTTGAGAGGAGAGATAAGGAGCATTAAATGCTTGAGGGGACATGATGGTTACCCTAGTCAAAGAAATAAATGCTTTGAAGAGACACATGGGTTACATGAGGGTTAAGTTAGGGGTCAAAGTCCTTAACCATGGGTGCAAATGGAATTAACCATTAATGGTCATGTAAGAGCCATAAGTGGTTTGGAAGACTTTAGAGGTTAATTTGTTGAACACACAAATCATTAATTGCTTTTCAAAGACTTTGGAGTCTTTGAGAAGTGACTCTAGTTTGCATAGGAATGTGACAATATTTAGGGGATGGATTAGGTTAATTATGAGAGGTTTAGAAGAATCTAGAAGGGGTTTAGGCATGCAAGTGGATTTTGTAGGAAAATGCAAGTGGGAGGAATTTTGGTATTTTCAATTAAAATAAAATCATTTATTTCAATTAAATGGTGTAATTTGCATTTGGATAAATATTCAAATAAATATTAATTTATTTAAATGAGAAAAAGGAAGATAAAGCATTAAAATACTTGAAGACTTTGAGGGAAACCATTAAAGGCTTGAAGACTTTAAGGGAAGCAATTAAAGTCTTAAGAAGACTATAGAAGGAAGCCATCAAGTTTGAAGATTTTAAAGCCATTAAGTTTGAAGACTTTAAGGGAAACCATTAAAGGTTTGAGAAGACTCTAGAAGGAAGCCATTAAGTTTGAAGACTTTAAGGGAAACCATTAAAGGTTTCAAGTGGGTGAGGATAAATAGGATTTTAAATAAATAATTTATTTAAAATAGTTGTGCAACTTGCATTTGTAGGAAAATGCAAGTGGGTGGAGGATAAAGGTGATTTAAATAAATGTTAATTTATTTAAATGTGAGAGATGGGATTTTGGGGGTTTTAAATAAATATTAATTTATTTAAATGTGAGAGAAGATTTAATTAAACAAATATGATTTATTTATTTAATTAATGGTCTTAATTTGGTTAAGTGAATTAAATCAAACAAATTGAATAATTTATTTAATTAATAGGAGAAGAGGGTTAAGATGAATTATTTAAATAATTTAATTAATTATTGATTGATGGTTAAATAATCAAATAAATACTAAATTTTCATTTAATTAAGTGGACAGAATTATGTGACTACATTTGCCCCTCTTTGAGACGGTGCAGTTTTATCGCGTCGTTTCAAAGAAAGAAAAATAGGTGTGAAGAAATATGCCCCATAAATGTAAATTTAATGGGTGGTATGCCCCCTCGAGAGATGGGCCGAATTTTTTTGAAAAATCAGGCGATCTCTCAAAAAAGAATGAAAAGTGGAGGGGAGGTAGAATAGAATAAATTAGAACTAATGATGAAAAAATGGGAGAAAATGGAGTGAATATGAAGAAACAACAAGCCAGCGAGTACCCTGAGGTCATGCAAGAGATACATAGCAGATGTAGTGTGGGGTTTGGATTGATGCTATATAATTGATCAAAATTGGTTGGACAATCTGGTGCAATCGATTTAATTGCCCCGGTCAAGTCAAAGCATGACAGTTGATGTCAGTTGGTCGCTTGGACATGATAAAGTCTGAGTAAGTGAATCAAAGTGACCTGATGTGACCTAGACAATTGATGTAATTGCCCGATGAAGTCAAGGTATATGAAGCAAAATACTCATTGAGACGTAGACAATTGATGTAATTGTCCGTTGGATTGTGTTTGATTGGTGGATCAATTGATAGTGTGTGTGTGTGTGTGATGGATGGTTGTGGGGAATCATGGCAGCCCCATTGAGACTAGGTCATTATGATAAATGCCTGATGTAGTCTAGGATTACTATGATCGATTACCTGTTGAGACCCGAAGATACTTGATCAGAGTTGTATATGGTGAAAATGGATAACAATAATAACAATATTGAAAGGCTAAATGAATTCAACCACAAAACCCTAGCCTAACAATCAACAAAGATCCACCATAACATATGAAGATTACCTAAGACAATGCAAATCACATGAAATCACAAAGATTATACCATCACATGTCCAATAGGGTTTTGATCTCCATTCTTCCTATCTCCATTGATCTTGCTTGATATATTTGCTCTCAGATTTTATATGCACAAGAGCTCAACAAAGAACGGAATGTGGTTGCAAGTAGGATCGTAGTGTAGTCAATTGATCAAGTAGTTAGCTCATTAGCTCATTAGGGTTTGATAATGAAGGAAGCATCTCCTTATATAGAAGACACTATATGAAATGGAGGGATAAGATTGAGAGGTGTAAAAGGAGGTCGGCTATGATTAGAGGGTAGGTAAAAGAAATAATAAAATAATGAAAGGGGTAGGTAGTGTATGAATTAAGAGATGAATGACATGTGTCATAGGTAGAAAAGGCTAATGAATTAATTAAATAAATAAAGATTTATTTAATTAATAGAAGAAGTGGGATCAATTAAATAAATAAGATATTTATTTAATATAGGAAAATGATAATTTAAATAAATAAATGTATTTATTTAAATGAGAAATAAGGCTAGAAGAGGATAAATTAATTAATTAAATAAATAAAGATTTCTTTAATTAATAGAAGAATTAGGCTAAAGTAATTAAATAAATAAAGATATTTATTTAATTAGACATGACAATTTTAGGTGTCTACATTTTGCCCCTCTTTGAGACAATGCGGCTTGTCGCGTTGTTTCAAAGAAGATAAGATGAACTGATACAGAGTTGCCCCAAGATGGGAATGATATGCCCCCTCGAGAGATTGGATGAAAATGTCTGAAAAGATTGCAGACAATCTCTCGATAAGAAAGAAAGGCTAGAATGGACTAACCGGATAAAGTGACAAAGTCACAGGATAATGAAGACTAACTCGAAAAATGAAGGCGAGGGCTAGGGTAGGCTATAAGATAGACCACGGGGGAAAATACATCCTCATTGTCATCCACACGTCCACAAGAGCATATTGCAGAGCGAAAATAGAGCAGGAGCAGTCAGCAGCAATGGCTTTCACTCACAGATTCGACCGCGTTCGCCGATTTGAGAGGCCAGCAGAGGCAGGAGAGCCGGTAAGTACCACCAAACCTCCTCGTACTTTGACGCATTTAATTTTGTCATTAATTTATGTCGAATAGGGTAATAAATGCGCCTAGACTAGGGTCCAAAAAGTGTCAAAAAACATTTAGGCGCGTCTGCGTTGGTGCCAGGCGCGTCTGTGTTCGCTAGGTGCGTCTGTGTTTGTGTCAGGCGTGTCTATGTCTGGACCCGCGTCTGCGTCAATTGCGGCCGCGTCTGTGCTGTTCAGGCGCGTTTGTGCTAAGAAGGCACGTCTATGTAAACTAGGCGCGTCTATGCAGAGCATAGGCACGTCTGTGTCAGGCAAGCGTGTCTGTGTTTTTTAGGCGCATCTATGCAGTCTTTGAGCGCGTTTATGTCATGTAAGCACGTTTGCGTTTGAAAAGTGTAAAGTTGCATCTTCTAGGTCAAATCGACAGTTCTGTGATGAACATACGTTGTCGATTCGATAAGCTGTTGAGAGGATACACTCAAGCAGGTCCTCTAGGAAGACTAGAATAGATCAAGGCACTTTATGATGAATAGTGAGTACCAAGATAGAGTTCTTTGTGATGAACAGGGAGTACTGAAATATGAGCAGCACTTTGTGATGAACAGGGAGTGCAAATGTGAGTAACACTTTGTGATGAACAGGGAGTGTCACACACGTAGTACTTTGTGATGAACAGTGAGTACCACTAGGATAAATAGCAACACTTTGTGATGAATAGTGAGTGTCACTAGGGTAGATAGCCATATGCATTTAGATAGCGAGTAGCATTTTGTGATAAACAGTGAATGCCACTATGACTGACATGATTGATTTGCTTGACTACAGGAGTATTTATCGATGCTAGAGTCACGGGAGAGATTCCCGTCGACGTAGAGGTTGCGACCTGAGTTGTCCCTCGAGGACAGAGCTGCCATCGAGGAGATGGGTTTGAGACATGTGCTGTATGTGCCTGAGTTTCGGGCAAACATGGGACTGCTGACTGCATTAGCTGAGAGATGGCACTCTGAGACGTGCATGTTTCATCTACCGATGGGTGAGATGATAGTCACCCTGGAGGATGTGTACAGGATTATGAGGATATCGATCGATGGGGAGCTGATCCCATCCGATCGAGATGGCGACAGAGAGTCCCTAAGATGAGTATTCCATGACCCTGGACTGGAGATGAGGGTAGGACACGTGGCATGGGACACCATGACAGCCACCAAGTTAGCATTGCCGGCAGTGATCAGAGGAGCTATCAGTGGTTTCCTATGTCTGGGCAGGGCGACACGGGGTTTGGCTGTGGGCTAGGGAGGAACATTGGAGACGCTGGTGACACAGCATACCAGATATGCCTGGGGACCATGTGTGTTGGCCCACTTGTATTATGAGCTTCATTAGTTTGTCTACCATGGATCAGTAGGATTGGGCTGCGGAGTTACCTTGCTGCAGGTATGGGCTTACGAGCATCTGCCGGTTACACAACCGATACACTTCAGGGGCAGAGGTTATGGACGCAGCTTTGTGCATTTATATGATATGATCACATCGCAGCCACGGATTGGCAGGCTAGAGCATTGGCGGCGGGTGATTGATGACATTGATGAGGTCATATGGCGACCCTATCTGAGCTGCGAGCAGTGGGAGGATGACGCAATTGAGCTTCCCTACACCTTCCGGAGCAGGTATTTGATTGGGCGGATGCCCTATGTGCTGGAGAGGCAGCTGGTAGACAGGATTGGCCGACAGTTTGGCTGGATTCAGAGGATGCCACGAGGCTCAAGCATGTATGCCCGCACAGTGAGAGATCAGGCACAGTTTGGGCCATTGTTGTCGTATGATCAGGTAGTGACACAGCTGGTGGAGATGATACCTCTACCCTGGGACATGTGGCCAGAGATCCAGGATGTCGGCATGGATGCTGAGTATACAGCTTATTGGGCAGAGCATCCATTCCCACGGTTGATAGATCTAGGAGAGGCACTGGAGGGAGATGGTGGGGGAGATGATGATGATGATGGTGGAGGTGATGGGGGTCGAGGCTGACGGAGGAGGAGGGGAGTAGTTGGAGAGAGGAGGGTTGCACCTCGGAGGGAGGGTGGTGAGGAGAGGCCGGCTCGGGTGGTGCGGGGTCGCGGTGGATTGCCGCTACAGGTACCAGCAGCACAGGGTCCTGGACAGGTACAGGCATAGGGACAGGGACAGAGACAGGGACCAGTACAGGTACCAGTATAGGTACAGGTACAGGCACAGGGGGAGCCACAGGCAGAGGCAGAAGGGGATGACCCGGTGGAGGCCGAGCTGCTAGATCTGAGGGAGAATTGTCAGGGCCAGGCAGATGAGATCCAGGAGCTGGAGAGGGAGAGGGATCGGCTCAGACGAGGCTCAGGGATACTGAGCGGTAGCGGGATCAGGCTATCCAGTGCTACACAGAGGCTGAGGCAGCACTAAGGGCAGGGAGACAGGCAGCTGAGGACATAGGGGCAGGAGAGGAGATAGCCTACTGGAGAGACCTCTACTATGGTGCAATGCCAGCAGATCAGCGGGCGAGGAGCTTCCATAGACCGTCGCGTCCAGCGACAGCTACGGGAGGGAGCTGGAGGAGACAGGCATCGAGTGGTGGGGTTATGGGTCCTCCACCACCACCAGATAGAGGAGATAGGAGGGATGATCCTGGGGCAGGTCCTTCAGGGGCTCAGATTCCACCGAGGCCAAGCGACTCCGAGGGAGGGAGTTCATCATAGCCTTAGAGGGCTCCCTATGTATCAGTTTTGTACCATTTTTGTATTGTAGACACCTGCGGGTGCTTTTGTAGCCATATGATTTTGACATCATTGTATCATGACACTTTTGGTTATATATATGAGATGATTCATCTTTGCGGCAGCTATATGCATATATACCTATGAGATGTTCTTATAATGTATGTTTTATGCTATGGATGCAAATATGTATGTAATGCAATATTTTTGTTCTTTTATGTTTTAAAAACGTTATGCCAATACAAATGTAAATGTATGAAGTGCAGATGAATATGATAATGCAAATGTAAATTGTGCTAACAGGTGTTGTGTGCAGGATGTGATGCAGTTGTGATATCTATTTGTATGTATGAAATGCTTATATGTGGTAATGTAGGTGCAACTATATGAAATGCAAATGTTTTTGGTGTGTCATTATACTCAGTCATGTGATAGCAGGCTACATGGACTCGAGAAGGATGATGGAAGTCAATCAAGAAAGGGGGATGGAAGATAGAAGATATGAAAGTGAAAGAGCTTCTTGTGCGTTATCATCATTGAGCTTTATTATGGCAAGTAGGTTATGACAATCGAGGCATATGTTCGACCCAGAAAGTCATTGTACCTGTTTGCATGGAGATAAGACAGTCACAAACAAGGAATGCCCCAGTTCACACTAGATTCACAATGTCCTCATATCCTTGGACAAGTCATAGCATTACTAAGAGACAATCCACAGACAGCAAATACAAACAGGTGACGATACCCCATCCTCGCCTTTCTAGTCAAAGACATCCTGGAGATAGAATCTCTAGTCAAAGACATCCTGGAAAAGTAAAAGACATGTCACCAGAAAAAAGATGAAATCAAAAGAAAATCAAGACTCGACACCAACATCCACTGTAGTCCTCAAGTTTAGTGTCTCTTGTCACTTGTATAAGTCTTATTTGATTGTAGTCACAATGTTTACTTTCACAGAAAGGATAGATAGCACTTGACCATATGTTATCTGAGTCTGTTGAAAGATTTGATTTGTTGAAGCCCATTGTTCCTGCTGTCTCATCTGAAACTAACTGAATCCATGAAACTGATACTTTATTGCGGAGAAGACGAAACTTTATTGCGGATCTGCGATGCAAATGTTGCTTTATTGCGGATTGTGCGCGAATAGATTGAAGAAAGCTGGAAGAAATTGTACTCCTCGAAACATGTGATGTTCTCAGTTCCACACCCATTACTAGACGTAGGATTTGCCTTAGCCACAGATAGGATCTAATTTATTATGGATGGCAAGGGAGGTTTATTATGAATGGCTAACCAATCTTAGGGAGATCAATAACAAGCCATGATGGGAATGGGTAAGTTTATTATGAACGAATAGGTTGTGAGTATGTGCAAAGTGAAAGGATGAAAGAGAATCCTGAAGGAGGGAGGAGCAATGTCTCTACGCATGGCGCTGGTGACCCAGTTTTCACCATGGTACTTGCCCAAGGCGCCACCGAAATGGTTTTCACCGTTGGACGAAATTATTTATCTTTACTTTTTTTGATTTTTCAATGTTTTTTGTGTCACAAGGCGCCTGTTTGCCAAGTTTTCACCAAGTAACGATTTTTTTGTTTTATGATTTTTTTTTGTATTTTTGAATTTTTTGATTTTTTTTTTTTTTGTATTTTTGAATTAGGATATTCCGAAGAGCTATGTATAAAACCTGCGAAGGTGGATGTTGTTGATAGGATCCTCCAAAGGTTCACCTTCTGTAGTTGAAAGCTGATATGCACCAAATCCATATGCTGCTGTAATAATGTAGGGACCAAGCCACTTTGGTTCGAACTTGCCCTTCTTCTCTCTGTCTTGTTGATTTTTAGGATTTTCTCTAAGAACTAAGTCACCTACCTCAAATGTGCGAGGCTTGACTTTGTGATTGTAGCTGCGACTCATTCGTTGTTAGTAAGCCTTGAGATGATTGAAAGCAGTTTGTCATCGTTCATCCAGTAGTTCCAGCTCTTGTAAGCGAGAGACCCTATAGTCTTCATCACTGATGATGTTTTGCAAAGAGACCCATAAAGAGGGTAGCTCGACCTCAATAGGCAAGATGGCTTCAGAACCATAGACTAGTGAATAGGGTGTAGCTCCTGTAGGTGTACGGACACTTGTGCGGTAGGCCCAAAGTGCAGGATTAAGTTGAATATGCCAATTACGACCAGCATCGTCGACTGTCTTCTTTAAGATTTTAAGGATTGTTTTGTTAGACGCCTTAGCTTGGCCATTACCTTGGGGGTAATATGGTGTGGAGAAATGATGAGAGATATGGAAGCGGTCACAGAGTTCGCGAACATCCTGATTTTTGAAGGGACACCCGTTATCAGTGATAATGGAAACAGGAATATCGTATCGACAAATGATATAGTTGAGGATGAATGTAGCAATCTGTTTTCTAGTAACTTGTGTAAGAGGCACGGCTTCGATCCATTTTGTAAAATACTCTGTGGCAGTGATAATGAATTTATGACCATTGGAAGAAGGAGGGTGAATCTTGCCTACGAGATCGAGTCCCCACTGACAAAAGGGCCAAGGAGACGCAAGCGGTTGAAGTTCTTGTGCTGGCCCATGTATGAGATCTCCATGAATTTGACATTGCTTACATTTCTTGACAAACTGATATGAGTCTTTCTCCATATTGGGCCAGTAATATCCAGTCCTGATGAGTTTCTTGGCCAAGGTAGGACCACTAGCATGTGGACCACATATCCCTTCATGCACTTCCCGTAACGCAACCTGAGCTTCATCGCTTTCTAAACATCTAAGAAGAGTTTCATCTAGACCTCGCCGGTATAGGATATCAGCTAAAATGACATATCGAGAGGATTGGCGAATGAAAGTGCGACGTTGGTTATTTGATAGATCAGGAGGTAAAGTATTGTCTCGTAGATATGTGAAAATGGAACCATATGACTGGGATTCGGGACCGACAACACATATCATCTCAGTAGGCATTATCTCATATGAAGGGACCAAAAGGTTATCCACCAAGAACTCATAGCGGGTCTCGTTTGGAGGTAAATCGATCAGTGAAGCAATTGTAGCCATGGTATCTGCGGCTCGATTCTGCTCTCTTGGTATCTGCTCAAAGTCTATCTTTGTGAAATGTTGTTTCAGACCATCCACCATTTGTTTATAAGGCATTAACTTTTCATCTTTTATTTGATAATCCCCGGTTACTTGATGGATAACAAGTTGGGAGTCCCCAAAAACACGAAGTTCCTGGATCTTCCATTGAACTGCAATTCGTAATCCGGTTGTTAATGCCTCATATTCTGCTATATTGTTAGTGCAAGGAAATGATAAGCGGTATGATTTTGGTATAGAATCCCCTTGAGGAGTTATAAAGAGGATGCCAGCTCCTGCCCCATGCTATGTATATGAGCCGTCAAAGTATAGTTGCCATGACTTTGCATGTGACATTGTCAAAATGGATTCATCTGGAAATTCTGAACTTAGAGGAACATCATCTATCATGGAAGCATCTGCTAATTGATCTGCGATGGCTTGTCCTTTTATTGTTTTTCTGTCCACATACTCGATGTCAAATTCGCTCAGTATCATTACCCATTTGGCTAGCCACCCAGTAAGCATTGCCTTATTGAGAAGGTATTTCAACGGATCTATCCTTGCAACTAACTTTGTCTTATGAGTAAGCATGTAATGTCGTAATTTCTGTGAAGCAAAGACCACAGCAAGACATGCGCACTCAATTGGTGTGTAGTTTAGCTCGTATCACACCAATGTGCGACTGATATAGTATACTGCCTTTTCCTTACCTTCAACGATTTGTTGCGCTAAGAGTGCCCCCAGTGTTGTTGGAGTAGCTGATATGTATAGTAACAGTGGTTGATCTGGAACTGGTGGCATCAGAACTGGTGGATTTAGAAGATAATCTTTGAGCGTCTGGAAAGCCTGTTGATAGTTGTCATCCCATTTGAATTTGATGTTTTTATGTAGCAGGTGCTGAAAAGGATTACACTTATCTACCAGTTGTGCTATGAATCTTTGGATGGACTGGAGTCTGCCTTGTAAGGATCGAAGTTGACTGATATTTCTTGGTGGTTGCATTTCCAAGATAGCTTTGACTTTTACTGGATCCGCTTCAATTTCTCTTTTGGATACAATGAATCCTAGGAGCTTCCCGGAGGTTACTCCAAAGACACATTTCTTAGGGTTTAATCTTACTTTGTATTTTTCCAACCGATCAAAGGCAACTAAAAGTATGTCCAAATGTATATTTCTGTCTATTGATTTGACCAAGAGGTCGTCAACATAATCTTCCACAGTTACATGCATGAGATCATGAAAGATAGTAGTCATGGCTCTTTGATATGTAGCACCTGCATTCTTTAGCCCGAAAGGCATGACATTCCAGCAGAAAGTTCCCCACGAACAAGTAAATGTTGTTTTATGTTGATCCTCAGGTGCGATCTTTATTTGATTATAACCAGAGAATCCATCCATTAATGATAGCATTTCATGACCTGCTGTGAGATCAACAATCAAGTCAATGTTTGGTAATGGGAAGTCATCCTTGGGACAAGCTTTGTTAATGTCTCTGAAATCTGTGCAAATTCTGATGCTGCGATCTGGTTTACTGACAGGTACCAAGTTAGAGATCCATTCAGGATAATCAATTGGGCGTATGAATCCGACATCGAGTAATTTCTCAAGTTCTGCTTTGACTAGTAATGCCACTTGTGGATGCATTTTTCTTAATTTCTGTTTTACTGGTTTTCCCCCAGTTTGACCGTCAGATGATGCATTACCAAATCCGGATCCAATCCAGGCATATCAGCATATGACCAGGCGAAGTTGATTTGTCGCTTTTTGAAGAAACTTATGAATTTTGACCTTTCAGACTCTGTCAATGATTGAGCTAGGAATATGTTGTGTGGAACCTCTTCTGTACCGATGTTTGTTTTGATAGTCTCCTCTACCAACATGGATGATTTTTCCTCATATGATGCTGGGAGAATGTCAAGCCTTCCATCTTCGGGCACCTCAGAGAGGTTTCACCCTCAGATACGTCCTTTCTTTTTACTTTTTTGGGGTCAGCTAGCGCCACAATGTAGTTTTCACCATAAGACCCTTGATTTGTTCTTATTTTCACATTTTTGTGACTGGAAGGTCAGACACCCTCACCAAAATATGCCACACTATTGAGTTCTATGGTGTATCCCGCTTTATGATCTCCAAGGGGAAGATCATCTCGTATGCCTAGATAGTCAATAAAAGCTTTATCATTTTGGAATGTATCCAACTGTGCAGGTCCTTCATGATCCCAGTCAATGAGTTGGTGGTGAACAAGGGGAAGGTCGTTAATGTCTTCGAAGTTAGCGGGGCTAAGAGTGAAGATGTGGTTATATTTGGGTATGTCAAGGTAATTATCGAGGTCATCAATGGCACTCTCCTCATCAGTCTCGATCATGAGCGAATCCAAATTATCATCACTAGTAGCGCATTTCGGAACAGGTGTTCTCATCCTATGTGATTTCAACCTAGAACCTTGAGACAAGGACTGTGTAGACTCCTCATGGGTTGTTTCTTGACCAACTCTGAATTTGTTATTAAACTCCTCCTCTTCTGTGGGTTCACCCGGCTCTCTGAATGTCTCGTTGAGCTCATAGTCACTAGAAGACTTGTCAGAACCCCATTCCCATTCATTGGAATCTGTGGAATAGCGATTCTCTTGTTGAATTTTGGCAGCTTTGATTTGTAAGGCTTCTTCTGTCCTTTGGGTGTGGACTTTGGAAGTTAAGAAACCAAGTCCTTTCGAGCGTTCCTTCTTGAAAGTCAATTCAGGTTGTAAAGGTTCAATGATGCCTTCCTTTCGTAACCCCAGAGGGCTTTTTCCATCATACCCGAATTTTTGTAGAATTTTGAAGCCTTTGCCATATTTCTCACATGGTAGATTGATGTGGTCTTGTGTTTCCTCTTCATTGTCTTTGAAAAGCATTTGGTATAAATCTTCCTCTTCTGGTTCACCCCACCTTTGGAAGGTAGTAGGGTCCCATTTGAGCATCATGATGGATACTTGCTTGTTAGGATGTGGTCTTCCATATTCTTTTGGGGAACTCATGACTTGTCTTAAGTACATGGTTTGATTGAAAGTATATTCCCCCATACCTTTGTCCTGAAACTTGCCTTTAAGCTCACCTTGTTTTGATGTCGAAGGTTTTAATGACTCAGGATCAATGTACGCCGATGAAGGAACGGCCTCACGATTGTTGGGAATGATGGTCTCAGTCTTTGATTTCAGGTTATTGCAGTATATGAATGGATTAGGATCACCGTTAACTGTTACTTCCACTCCATTATGAGGAAACTTATTGCATTGGTGATATGTGGATGGGACTGCCCTCATTTCATGAATCCAAGGACGTCCTAGCAATATGTTATAAGTGAGATTTAGATCCAGGACTTGACAAACCACATCCTTTGTAACTGGCCCAACTCTGAGAGGTAAGATGACTGTACCCTTGGATGAACGCTCTTCATCATCATATGCTTTAATGGTGATCTTGTTTGTAGAATTTATAGCTTTATCAGAATATCCCAATTGTGTGATAGTGCTTAATGTGCAAATGTTTAGACCTGCTCCTCCATCTATCAGGACTCATTTTATTCGATGTTTGTGTATGAAGGCTTCAATGTGTAATGGTGCATTATGTGGCTGACTTACAGAGGCATCATCGGCTTCGGTGAAAGTAAGTGAATGTGGAATAGAAAGGTATCCCACCATGGCTTGAAACTGATCCACGTTTAGATCAGTAGGGATAGTGGTATCTCTCAAGATTTTGTCAACAATGGCTTTATGTGCGGGAGATATGCGTAATAGTTCAAGAATGGAGATTAGCGTAGGTGTCTTCCCTAACTGTTCTACAAGGTCATACTCAAGTTTGGTTGATGAGGAGGCGGTGTTCTTGGCTGGAGCACCTTGCAAAGTGATTTTACCTCGGCGGGTTGTAACATGACATTCAGAGGTAGGTTTAGAAGAAGATCCAACACCTTTTAGGACAATCTTGGGTCTCTGGGTAGAATTGTCAGACGCTTTGTCCTTAATGATAATGGTAGAGACATAATTGTCCATTGAAATGTGATTAATAGTTGAATCATAATTGTAAGATGCTCTGGTATAGTTGGTTTGATCCTCTGTGACTTTAGCTTTTCCTTTGTCATGTTTTGGGAATGGTTCCTTAAACATCTCATGTTCTTGATTAGACGAATGTCCCTCAATCTCAATGTCACCTCTATCAATGAGATCCTGTATGATGTTCTTCAGTCTATGACAATTTCCTGTCTTATGACCCTTGCTCTTATAAAATTCACAATACTCATCATCATTCCACCAATTTGGTTTAACCCTTGGTTCATATGGTGGAAAATCTGGAATTGTGATCACCTTGTTTGCCACTAACTTCTTGAAAACTGACTCAAGTGGTTCTCCCAAAGGGGTATACTTCCTTCGTGATCTAGAAGTTGTTTGAGTATTCACTTGATTGTTTGTAGAACTTGATCCTGAAAAGATGACTTTGGGTCGCACTGTGTTGGCATCGACAACACCATCATTGACTGTGTTCTTGTTTTTATTCCAAAATCTTTGCTTGTCTTTTCCTTTAAAGTCATCTTTGTTTTCCTTGAATATTTTAATGACTCCTTGTTCAATTAGGACCTTTTCTGTCGCTAAGCCTTTTTCAATTACGTCCTTGAAGGTGGACAAACAAGCTTTCCTTAAGTCATAACCAATCTCTTTGTTAACATTTTGGGTGAACATTTCTACCATTTGTTTTTGTGGAATTTCACAAGAGCATCTGCTGGCTAGATTTCTCCATCTTTGTAAAAATGATGCAAAAGACTCTCCCTCTTTTTGCTTGGTGTTGCACAAAGTAGTGACTGATATGTCTATCTCTATATTGTAGGAGAAATGTTGGATAAATGCCTCTGCTAGATCACCCCAGGACTTAATTCCAGGTGGAAGTTGGGAGAACCATTCCATAGCTTGATCACCTAAGCTTTGTGGGAATAATCTCATCAAATATGTCTCTTCTGTTGCTACCTCAATGCAAGCTGTGAAAAAATTGTCTTATGTGTGCCTTAGGATCCCCTTTTCCTCTATACTTATCAAATTTAGGCGTCACAAAGTGTGTAGGAAAAGAAGGCATTGGAATGCTCTTGTCAAATGGATAAGGACATATGTCTCTCATTGTGTATGTTGGCTTCTGTGTATTTATGTCCTCCATTTTCTTTTGTAAGTCCCTGATTTGTTGCTCCAAATTGCTCTTAGGTGGAGATCGACTTCTTGGACCATATCCTATGTTTGAGGTACCCATTGGAGGAAGAGCATGTTGCATATATGGATGGTATTGATCATACACATGTTCATATGGAGGAGGTCTGTAATGATGCTGCATATGTGGACCACTTGGTATAGATTCATGTTGAGGAACACCATATCTATTTTGTGCATGTATACCATATTCTACAGGCATGCCATGTTCCATTGTGTTGCCCCCAAATTTGACATGAGGTTTCCTTGTGCCCAAATTTTGAGCATGCCTTTGAACATCCAATTGCTTTGGTGGTTGATCCTTAGCATTAGTATGTGATTGAGCATATCTGTCTGCATAAGACTTCCATAATGGTCTGCAAAGGTGGGTATCATATGTTTGACCATGTGTATGTGGGACCTCTGGGTTTTGAAGCAAAGTTGATGGTGATTCAGGTACCATATGTGGTCCTCTATTTCCTCCACTATTAGGTCTCCTTTGATCCATATTGGAGTGAGGTTGTTGCAAAGGTCTATGTTCCATTATTTGAGACATGTCAAAATCATGAGGTATCTTGGCTCCACTTTGTGCCATCATTTGTTAGAAGTATTGTCTATCCCTCCTCATTATTTCCTCAACCAATCAATTGAAATGGGGATTCATAATGGATTCTTCCACATCTGCTGAATGTACTGAAAAGTTGTTCACATTGTCATTGTGTGTAGCATTGTTGTTTATAGTGTCCATGTTCTCAACATTTGGAATGTTTCTATAGACATCCATGTCACGTAATGTAGTATGATCAGAATTGAAAAAGATCTCATTGTCATACTCATAAGAACTCATGTTTGCGGACTCTTGAGCCTCTTTAGTTTCTCTCCTAGATTTTTGAAGACGGGTTTCAACCATGAACTAGGTATTGACCAAGATGTGTGAGACTAGATGAAAATGGAAAGAGTATGGAAGACCAAGAGTTGAATCGAATGTAAATGAATCTGAAGTGTACTTGCAATGCAAAGTGTAAGACCAAGTATGTATGTAGTAGAGTAGGTGTGACTTCCAAAGAGAGGATAGTTTCTCTTGATGAGGTAAGTTGACCTTGACTCTAAGTAAGACCAAATGAGACCCAAAGGTAAGAAACCTTGATGAGGGACCACTTAGCAGAGTGTTGTTATATGTAGTGTGTTGATAAAGTATGATGAGGACAAGCAAGTGACCTTTTGACTCAAGTTTAGACAATTGTGAATGTAATGTAAGGTGTAGAGAAATGATGGACTTTGTGAGACCCAAAGACAAATTGAATGCTAGATGAAACCCTAGAGAAATGACCTAGGAAGCTCAAGAATTCCGAAACTGACTGTGTTTGTTTGCTGGACTGTAACAGTTTTTCAATTCTGGACACAGACGTGCCTGTATACTTCACAGACGCGATTTCCCATAAATGTAAATTTAATGGGTGGTATGCCCCCTCGAGAGATGGGCCGAATTTTTTTGAAAAATCGGGCGATCTCTCGAAAAAGAATGAAAAGTGGAGGCGAGGTAGAATAGAAGAAATTAGAACTAATGATGAAAGAATGGGAGAAAATGGAGTGAATATGAAGAAACAACAATCCAGCGAGTACCCTGAGGTCATGCAAGAGATACATAGCAGATGTAGTGTGGGGTTTGGATTGATGCTATATAATTGATCAAAATTGGTTGGACAATCTGGTGCAATCGATTTAATTGCCCCGGTCAAGTCAAAGCGTGACAGTTGATGTCAGTTGGTCGCTTGGACATGATAAAGTTTGAGTAAGTGAATCAAATTGACCTGATGTGACCTAGACAATTGATGTAATTGCTCGGTGAAGTCAAGGTATATGAAGCAAAATACTCATTGAGACGTAGACAATTGATGTAATTGTCCGTTGGATTGTGTTTGATTGGTGGATCAATTGATAGTGTGTGTGTGTGTGTGTGATGGATGGTTGTGGGGAATCATGGCAGCCCCGTTGAGACTAGGTCATTATGATAAATGCCTGATGTAGTCTAGGATTACTATGATCGATTACTTGTTGAGACCCGAAGATACTTGATCAGAGTTGTATATGGTGAAAATGGATAACAATAATAACAATATTGAAAGGCTAAATGAATTCAACCACAAAACCCTAGCCTAACAATCAACAAAGATCCACCATAACATATGAAGATTACCTAAGACAATGCAAATCACATGAAATCACAAAGATTATACCATCACATGTCCAATAGGGTTTTGATCTCCATTCTTCCTATCTCCATTGATCTTGCTTGATATATTTGCTCTCAGATTTTATATGCACAAGAGCTCAACAAAGAACAGAATGTGGTTGCAAGTAGGATCGTAGTGTAGTCAATTGATCAAGTAGTTAGCTCATTAGCTCATTAGGGTTTGATAATGAAGGAAGCATCTCCTTATATAGAAGACACTATATGAAATGGAGGGATAAGATTGAGAGGTGTAAAAGGAGGTCGGCTGTGATTAGAGGGTAGGTAAAAGAAATAATAAAATAATGAAAGGGGTAGGTAGTGTATGAATTAAGAGATGAATGACATGTGTCATAGGTAGAAAAGGCTAATGAATTAATTAAATAAATAAAGATTTATTTAATTAATAGAAGAAGTGGGATCAATTAAATAAATAAGATATTTATTTAATTTAGGAAAATGATAATTTAAATAAATAAATGTATTTATTTAAATGAGAAATAAGGCTAGAAGAGGATAAATGAATTAATTAAATAAATAAAGATTTCTTTAATTAATAGAAGAATTAGGCTAAAGTAATTAAATAAATAAAGATATTTATTTAATTAGACATGACAATTTTAGGTGTCTACAAGAGTATCTATTGATAGTCTAGGTGTGTGGGAGTCGATGTATCTGTGTAGACAGAGTAACTGGCTTAATTTTGTGGATGAGTGCAGATGGGAAGCGATGAAGGGATTAGGATGATGTTGATGATCAAGATAGGGAGGGTGAGAGGGGATTTGATGTTAGATAGAAGAAATGGAGGACCTATTACATTCCTATGGAAGAAGAGGAAAATAGAGTATCCATTGTTATGACTATGTATGCATGATATGCAGCTATTATGAATGTATGGATGGGTGGAATGCAACGAAATGCAATATATACAGATGAGATGGAATGACGATCCATGGTACTTTATTTTTCATCATTGAGCTTTAAAATGTTGTAAGAAAATACAAGCAACTTGACATAATGATTCAAGATGACCTGAGTATTCCTTACATGGATTTTGATATAGCAAGTTAATACAAGCAACTTGATATAATGGATCAAGTTGACCAGAGTATTGCTTGCGAAACAGACAAGGATTATCTCCTTTCATGCATGACTTGGATCGTCCTCCTTAATCTTAGAATGATCATATCCTGAGACAAGTGCATACCGTAATAAGAGATAAAACCTTTATCCAGTTTGGATGAGGTAGGAAGAACCAAAGAAAGAGCATTGTACCTACAAACAAATAGTATATACATAAAGAATAAAGAATATGGATCCTTGGTAATGGTTCATGCTCATATGGTCGAGGTATATGCTGTAGTCAACAAGCTATAGTGATCTATGACTGTATTTTACATATGTTCACGTAACTTAGTGAACTTCCCACGTAGACACCATTAGTACATGCCCCAGAACTTCATCAGAAATAAATTGCAAAGGGTACAAACAATTGCGGCAAGAACCTAAAATAAATAAGTAGCCCATAAATCAACCAAGTATTTGATAGCGTAAACAAAATTTTCTTGTCAAAGAAAATGTCACTTTTGTCTTTGTTTTGGTAAGTAAGGATGTATCCTTGTTGAAGACAGTTTTGAGTGTTGATGTTGATTGTGTGGTCGATTGATAAGTGGTCATTTTGTGGAGTATATCACAATGTTTGTTTGGTATCTGCGCGGATGAGTATGTACAATGTGTTGCCATGTTTTTGTGTGATTTTCGATGTTTTCTGATGTTTTTGGATTTTGTTGATTTGATTTCCAACGTTTTTAATATTTTGGTGATTGTTTTGAATGTTTTTGGATTTTGAATTGTTTTGAATGTTTTTTGTATTTTGTGAGATAGTTTTAAATGAAGAACTTTAATGAATCACAAGACAATGTAGAATCCACTTCCATCAATAGGTTAAAGGCATTGCCCCCAGTTTTTAGACATGACTATAAAAAAGCGGGATGTAGGATGTGTTGGGACTAATTAAAATTGAGTCAAGTTTATAGGCCCATTTCAAAAAAATTCTCTGTATGTCAGAAAGGCATCTAAATAAGTCAGTTTGAAGTGCCTAGTTAGCAAGGGGGCAAAATGGAGCCGGTTGATTTTCAGAGGGTAAGGCTCGGGATTCATGTCCCACACCTTTCATTTGGCCTATTCAGTGATGTGCAACTTTGAGAATTCAGTTTGGAGAAGTTTACGAGGTACCCATTTTGAGGGGTGAGCTGGAAGTGCATTTTAGGCACAAATGCAGTTTTTATTGAGTAGCCTACTTTGAGCAATTACATCTTTTGCCCTGTTGATCGTCATGAAGAAATTCAAAGTGGATTCAATTCTATGCATAAATTTGAGTGAGATTGCAAAATTTCAAGTCTTGACGAATCCATTTGCTCAGTTTTCATAGCCAAATCCGTTTGCAGTTTGTGTGTTTTGACTAGTCCCTGTTTCGACAGCTAGTCGGCGTCGTGTTTCGCACAAGTGTAAAAGTTGCCTCAGTAAGCGTCATGTCAGAATGTTTGTTCTGGGCTAATTTTGATAAAAATTATGAGCTATGTTTCAAATTTCAAGCCTCTACTAATCCGTTTGATCGGTTTTCAAAAGAGCTCATTTTGCCATCAAATACAGTTATCCATACTTTCAGTGCTTTATCAGTTAATGCAGCCATTTTTGTGAGTGCGTCATTTGCATCCTGTTAGTCTGGTGATCGAACTGAGAATTCAAAGATTTAATATGTACTTCAAGGTACCTATGTTCCGAATTTGAGGACCTACGGAGGTCGTTTGATATTTTTGAGAAAGGCATCATGTGTTGCCAGGACATTGACTTCATTAGGTCCGCAGTGTCGACAAAGCCAGTTGGGCATTTTCAAAAATTAATATCTCTTCGCTCGGGACTCGTCTTGAGAAACCATTTGGTAGAAGTCATCCTTGTATATCAGAGTACACGCCTGTCAGACGGCGAGCTCCAAAAAGATGTTTGGACAAGGTTAAAAAACATGTCTTCGCGATTAAATGCGAAAATTGTGGCGTAATCGCCTGGAGGTTGTAAAATTCAGTCAGATGATCCAAAAATGATGTCGATCGTTCCCAGAGAGTGATGATGATAAAATCCATCTCCTGTGCAGTCGGAATACAAAGACACATTTATTAAGCCAAATTGCAAATTGGTAGTTAACAAATGAGGCATTATAAGTTTTCAATGCAAATGCTGGTAGGTGTAATTCCAAAATTTACAAGGCAGCCAATAATCCTTTCTCTATGTGGCAAGTGAAAGAGTACAACTTCCAATCCAATGCAAAGAGTATAACTTCCAATCCAATGCAAATTAGTAAATGTATCAATGTCCTCCTGTGTGTGGTGTTGAAAGGAGGTTTTAAGCAAATTTCAAAGAAAATGAGGCAGCAAGTTCAATCGCCAGCCAATCCTTCCACGTACGAGCAGCCAATTAAAATGTAAGCAAATGCCAATGGTGTTCAACCAAAGTCCAATGTGGCATATTCACAAAACTCTCTTCTTGCAGTATGTGGTAGCAGACACATAATTTTAAACCAAATGAAAACTCCAGCATATTCCCTCTTTGCTGTAGCTCGCGTGGGTGTATGGAAATCAAAGAAATTGTCAAACAAATGCAATGTTGGGTGTGTTGCTATGATCCACAGCCAATGCAACAGCAGTTTAAAATCTCCAACAAACTTTGCTAACATCCCCAATGCTTCGATGAAGAAGGAGTTAGATTTTTAAAGCAAATTGAAACTCCCCAAGCTATGGCAAATACTAATTTCTTTGCAAGAGTGGAGAAAGTGTTTTAAAACATTATACAAAATCTGAATGTCACTTTTCCCCCTTTGTTGTATGTGGTGTTTGAAAGAGGAATGCAGAAAATTCAAAGAAAATATACACAAATTGCAGTAGCCTCCTCCCTTACGTGCCCCCCTATCTCCTCCAGGCTTCACGTGGTGTTGGAGAAGACTGCAGGAGACTTCAGCGGTTCTCACATGGAAGGCATTAAGTTTTGGATGGGGTCTTTTGAAGCAGCGAATTAAAATCATTAAGCAAAGAAACATAGCAATTTCTCTCCCCAGTGTGGAAACCAACATTGCAATTTGTGAGGTATTAAATGTTGAAACCTGTGCGTGGAAAATGGGAGGGTGTTGTAATGTTAGCATCCAAGCTTCATGTGGTTGGAGGAGACAATGCAGAATGCATTGTGCTTGGAGTTTGGGAGTGCAAATAGCAAATAACACAATTAAATTCAATGGCAAATGTAAACAACAGTGTTTGGAATTGAAGAAGCCACATCAAACTTGAACTCCAGAAATTGCATTGGCATTTTCCCCTTTCTACGTGGAGTTTGAAGTCCATAAGAGCTTCTAAACAAATTGAAGTTAATGCAGCAGGCAACAAGGTGCTGTTGGAGGCATTTTAAACTTCTTACCAAATCCAATTAGCAGTAATTCCTCCTGCGTGGCATGTGAAATGCAGAAAAGAAAACTTCCACAGCAAATGCTAATGGCAGCCCCTGCGTGGTGGTTGGAAGAGTTTTTTTTTGTTTTTTTTAAAAAAAAATAAAACAGAGAATAGCATTTTCCCTCCCCTCCCACGTGGTTGATCCAGGCATTGAAACTCCATCAAATGAATTTAGTAGGCGAAATGAGGTAAAAGACTGATAAAACTCCAGGCAAAATCTAGTCCCAGGCAAAGGGCATTTATCCCACATTTGCTGGGAAAGAGAAATATGTAATGTTTATAAGCAAAAACAAACAATAGTAATATGTCTAAGCCATAAAGGCTTTTGACAGATGGTGCTTGATGGCACCTGAGGTGGGCCCATGCGCAAGCACGCTTCTCGAGGAGACAGAGGAGATGACTGAGTGGCGACCAGGTGGACCCCATGCAGACATGCTTCCCGAGGTAGACAGGCGAAATTTTGCAGAGGAAGGCTGACTTAACGAGTGAGCAAGTTCAAGATGGATCAACGGTGCACGCTATTTCACGAAAGGAAGATGCACGCGAGTTACACCCCGTGAAGTTGCGAAAGCCAGGTGGCGGGTACAGTCAGCGGTCCAGCAGGCGGGTTTCGATGAGGTGGCGATGATGTGGCACACAGTTGGCACATAGGTGGTAGTGAGGTGGCGATGACGTGGTGCTGAGGTGGTGTACACATGGCGGCCAAGTGGCTGTGACAAAGCAGATGACGTGGCAGTGATGAGGTGTCATCCCAGATGGCGTCCGATCAACCCCATCGACCAATCAGAGGCTGCCACGTGGCAAAGCGTCAGAGCATAATCAACGCCAAAAATTAAAATTAAAATTGTAAATGATATAGTTTAAACTATATTAAAATTCAAAAAATTTAAATGATTGAACACATTGGGGAATTAATTTGCCCAGGACTCAATTTTTGGCCAAGGTATAAAGTGTTATATGTTTTCGGAAAGCTCTCAGAGTGAGGAATCCGATTATGCGGTTAATTGTGACAAATGTGGGATATTTTGGAAGCAGTTTCCACGAGAACAAAATTCAGTTAGAGAGGAGACACTTGGCAATTCAGTAGCAGATTTGATTTTCTTCCCTCCTCTTTTTATTCCGAATTCTTCTCAGTTGTAAGGGTTCCAGAAATTTGGAAAATGCTCCAAATTTGATGGCTTCCACTTTCTGAATGTCAGGACCCAAATTTGTAAATGCTTTTGGTTTGTTTCAGGGTACAGAGGATTGCAATGCATTGTTGTAAATGTGATCTTAGTTGCAGGTCTTGCTTGTGTCAGGCATGAGTAACTTCCCATGATATTGTCTCTGTGTATGCATTTAATTGTTATGAATTGAATCCTCAAGGAGGCTTATAATTTGTCATCTCAAGGAGATTGTATGATTGTTTGTAGGTATTCTTCAATGGAGAGTTTAAATTCTATAATCAGTCATAAACAATAGAATGTGTCCCAGATCTGATAATTTTATGAATGGATTGAGTAATGCATTAGTACAAGGTATTAGTGCAGGGATATGTTGTAAGGAAAAACAACTTGCATCTATGATTTATATTTGTAGTTCTGTGTGTGACTCTGCTGCCCCATGAACAAGGCACTGGTCTTTGATAGATTTGGGAATGGTCTCAAAACAACAATTTTAAAAGAAAATCTATTTCCCTTTATGTTTAGGGGTTGTGTTCTTTCATTCCAAGCTCTTTTTCATTTGTGGTTTATGCAGATCTAGCCAATCTGTAGTGTGTTTCTAAATTGGATGAGTTTGTGGAATGCTCTATTTGCTTCATTGATGCTGTCATGGTGAGTGAATAAGTTTGATTCAGTGCATCAAAAGGGTATCCCCCCCTGGGTCTAGCAGAACCTGAAGTGCAGGAGGATCAATTAGAGTCCTATGTTATGTTGTCCAAGCCCTGATGTGTTTCATAGATTGAAATTGGCCATTTCATAGAAGGATTGCAGGTATACTTGGGTTATCACTTTTGGTGAACAACAGGATGCATGCAGTACTTTCTTGGATTTGTAGATTTATAACAAGCCATGGTTGATGGATGGATGGATGTATGTATGAAGTAGATGTGATTGCAAAAAGTTTGAAAGACAATGGAGCCATAGCCTTTTACGAGTGGCGCCTGTTTGCCAAGTTTTCACCATCGCACTTACCCAAGGTGCCACCGGAGTGGTTGTTCACCGTTTGGATGCATGATTTTTTTATTTTTTTTACTCTTTTGATGTTTTTGTATTTTCTTCAGGTCATTTATCTGGATTTTTTTGGTATTTTTGCCAGTATATATGGGAGCCTGATGCTCTGTATAGCTTAGGTATAAAACCGTTTGAGGTGCATGTTGTTGATTGGATCTGTGAGCGGTTCTCCTTCTAATGTAGCCAACTGATATGCCCCGGACCCGAATACAGCAGTGACAACATATGGGCCCAGCCATTTTGATTCAAACTTGCCCTAATGTTCTCTGTTTGGTTGGTTGCAAGGATTCTCTCAAAGAACAAGATCACCTACCTCAAATGTACGACATCTAACTCGGTGATTGTAGCTTCTGCTCATGTGTTGCTGATAGGCTCTGAGATGATTGTATGTAGCTTGTCGCTTCTCATCAAGTAATTCTAAGTCTTGGAGGCGTGAGACTCTGTACGCTTCATCATCTATTATATTATGCAAGGAAACCCATAGTGATGGTATCTCAACCTCAATAGGTAAAATAGCTTCGGCGCCATAGACCAATGAGTAGGGAGTTGCGCCTGTAGGGGTTCGAATGCTAGTTCAATATGCCCATAGTGCTAGATTCAATTGAACATGCCAATCACGGCCGGCATCATTGACTGTCTTCTTTAGGATCCTCAATATGTTTTTATTGGATGCTTCGCCCTGACCATTGCCTTGTGGGTAGTAGGGAGTGGAAAAGCGGTGTTGGATATGAAATTTCTCACAAAGTTCACGGACATCCTAATTTTTGAAAGGAAGACTGTTATCTGTGATGATGGACATGGGTACACCATACCGGCAGACGATGTAGTTGAGGATGAATGAGGCGATCTGCTTGCCGGTGACTTGGGTAAGTGGAACAGCTTTGATCCACTTTGTGAAATATTCGGTGGCGGTAATAATGAATTTATGGCCATTGGATGAAGATGGATAGACTTTACCCACAAGGTCAAGGCCCCATTGACAAAAAGGCCATGGTATTGTGATTGGTTGTAGTTCCTGCATTGGTGCATGTATCAGTTCGCCATGAACTTGACATTTTTTGCATTTTCTGACAAAGTAGTAGGAATCTTTTTCCATAGATGGCCAATAGTATCCATTGAGCAAGAGCTTCTTGGCTAGTGATGGACCACTTGAGTGAGTCCCACAAATTCCTTCATGGACTTCTTCCAAAGCCTTTGTTATCTCACCTTGTTCTAGACATTGAAGGAGAGTACCATCAAGACCGCGGCGGTATAGGGTTTCAGCAATAATGGTATATCAAGCAGTTTGGTGAATGAAGGTTTTACGTTGGTTATTCGATTGGTTGGGAGGAAGGGTGCGATCGCGGAGATAGGTGTAGAACTCACCATGCCATGGGGATTTAGAACCGACAAGGCGACATATCATTTCGGATTCAGGGATATCATAAACGGGGATTCAAAGCTGTTCGACCAAGAACTCGTAGCGTGTTGAATTTTGTGGAAGATCTAGGAGAAATGCGATGGTAGCCATAGCGTCAGCAGCTCGATTCTGATCTCTTGGTATCTGCTCAAAAGTGATAGTAGTAAATGATGTCTTTAGAGTGTCCACCATTTGCTTATATGGCATGAGTTTATCATCCTTGGTCTGATATTCATCAGTTGCTTGTCGAATGACCAGTTGTGAGTCGCCATATACTTGCAGTTCTTATAATTTCCATTGTACGGCTAGCCTGAGTCCTGTGATCAAGGCCTCATACTCTGCTATGTTGTTGGTGCATGGAAATGTGAGCCTGTAAGACTTCGGGATGTTGTCACCTTGAGGTGTGATAAACAGAATGCCTGCCCCCGAGCCATGTCTAGTGTACGAACCATCAAAGTATAGTTTCCATGGTTGTGCTGTTATGATCATGAATATCTCTTCATCTGGAAAATTGGAAATGAGAGGATGCTCGTATATGAGTGGTACATCGGCCAACTAATCTACAATGACCTACCCTTTGATAGCCTTACGGTCCACATACTCAATGTCAAATTCACTTAGAATCATCACCCATTTGGCCAAGCGACCTGTCAATGCTGCTTTGTTGAGTAAATACTTGAGTGGATCAATCTTTGCAATGAGTTCTACCTTGTGTGTTAACAGATAGTGCCTCAGTTTAGTGGCTGCTAAGATTACTGCTAGGCAAGCTCACTCAATAGGCGTGTAATTGAGTTCATAGCCCACCAGTGTGCGAGAGATGTAGTAAACAGCACACTCTTTTCCTTCTGCATTATGTTGTGCCAGTAGTACACCCAATGTTGTACTTGTTGATGAGATATAGAGTAACAACGGTCTACTTGGATCTGGTGGCATCAGCAATGGTGGATTCATGAGATAGTCTTTAAGCATCTGAAATGCTTGCTGGCATCAGGCATCCCACTGAAAGCGGATGTTCTTGTGTAGCAGGTTTGTGAATGGGTGACACTTATCAGTCAATTGTGCAATGAATCTTCGGATGGATTGAAGCCGCCCTTGTAATGTCCTTAGCTGACTGATATTCTTTGGTGGTGGCATGTCCATGATTGCTTTTAGCTTTGCTGGATCGACCTCAATGCCTTTGCTTGAGACAATGTATCCTAGAAGTTTGCAGGTTACTCCAAAGACACATTTCTTTCAGTTGAGTCAAACATGGTATTGTTCCAGTCTATCAAAGATTTTATCTAAGATGTGGAGATGCCCTTCTCTGGTGAGTGATTTTGCTAGTAAGTCATCCACATAATCTTCCATCATAGTATGCATCATGTCATGGAAGATGGTGGTCATTGCTCTTTGATAGGTCGCTCCTGCATTCTTTAGACCGAAAGGCATTACATTCCAGTAATATGTGCCCCATGGACATGTGAAGGCTGTCTTATGTTGATCTTTTGGTGCGATCTTTATCTAATTGTATCCTGAAAAGCCATCCATGAGTGAAAGCATGGCATGTCCTGCTGTCAGGTCTACTATGATGTCGATATTTGGTAGGGGGAAGTCATCCTTAGGACATGCCTTATTCATATCTCTGAAGTCAGTACAAATGCGGATGCTCCCTTTTGGTTTGCCGACAGGCACAATGTTGGAGATCCATTTTGCATAATCAATTGGTCTAATGAATCCAACATCTAGGAGTTTCTTGAGTTCTATTTTGACTAGCACTGCAATTTGAGGATGCATCTTACGAAGCTTCTGCTTGACAGGTTTGGCTCCTTCTGCTACGGTGAGGTGATGCATGACTAAATCAGGATCAAGCCTAGGCATGTCTGCATATGACCATGCAAAGTTGATCTGATGCTGTTGAAAGAACTCTATAAATTTAGGCTGTTCCTCTGGAGTGAGAAGAGATGCTAGATGTATGAGATGAGGATTTTCAGGAGTCCCCACATTGTATTCTTTGGTTTCCTCGATGAGAATCGTTGATCGTTCCTGTTGTGCATTAGCAGGGAGAATGTCAAACCCTTCATCCTCAGGCACCTCAGAGAGGTTTTCACCATTGGATACGCTCTTTCTTTTTACTTTTGTTGGATCAAACAGTGCCACAGTGTGGTTTTCACTGGAAGATCCATGTTTTATTGTTATATTTTTGTAGCTGAAAGGTTTGGCATCCACCCCGAAGTATGTTGTGCTATTAAGTTTGATGGCGAATCTAGCTTTGTGATCCCCGCTTGGTAGGTTATCCCTTAATTCCAAAAAGTCAATGATGGCCTCATCGTTTTGGAAGAAGTCAAGGAATGGGGAATTTGGTTGGTTCCATTCGATGAGTTCAGGGTGGATAATGGGCATTACTTCATCGATTAGGTTAAGTGCGTTAGATGTATCAGTGAGGGTTAAGACATTATGGTGAAGGTCGTTAATGGTACTCTCCCTGTCAGAATCAGGCATAGGATGAGACGTAGGGTCTGTGGAAGATGTTTCCAGTTCAGGAACCCAAGTGGTCTTTATCTGTGCTTCTCCGTAAATAGGGATGTCTTTGCGTGGTGGAGGTGGTGATGTGTCTTCCTCATCTGAAGTGTTAAGTTGTACAGAATCGAATTCCCACTCATGTGAGTCGGTCTCTGAGTCACTTTCTAACATCCGATTACTATACCATACTAGGATGTCTTTTGAGTTAAATACTGCAGGTGTGATTGGTTGATGTACCTTTGTAGTGATTGGTGTTGCAGGAAGGTTGATGGGGATCAAGGAATCTGGTAAAGGGAGTATCGATAATATTGACTCAGTGGCTTCTGCTAGAACTGCTGGTGCCATAGATGCTGTTGCGGGTTCTGATACAGTTGCTGCTGCTAATGGTACTGCTGATGGGATTAGTGGTTCGATTGGTGGGATGATTGGCATTGGTGATAGTTGTGTTGGGGTTTTGAGCCTTGATGGGGTAGCTGGGATGGTGCTTGAGGCTGCTTTGATAATGAAAGGTGTCCTTTTTGCAGTAGGCTGACATAATGGTTTGTTGGGTTTTCCTTTGAATTTGAGCTTAGGAAATATCTCCTTTTCAAAGCCTAGGCTTGTATTATCTTTGGGCTTTAATTCTGGCAGCAGAGGTTCATGTCGCCCTTATTTGCAATATCCTAAAGCACTCTGACCATCATACCCCATTCTTTGCATAATGAGGAGGCCTTTGCCATACTGCTCTATAGGAAGTTTAACTTGCGGTATATCAGTGGTGATGGGATCTTTATAGATCCATTCCGCTAAGTCCTCATCTTGGGTTTCTTCTTCTTGACTCTTGCCAAGGATGAAAGGCGTTAAAGCACATGTTGGTGTGATTAGTGGTTGCTAAAGTAACTGTTGTGGTTTACCATGTGTTCTAGGAGAAGTGGGCATTTGTCCCACACAAAAGAGTTGACTTAAGTTGTATTCCCCAGGACCTTCCTCTGCTATCTTCATCTTAAGCTTTTCTTGCTTGGGTATAGTGGTGTTTGAACTGGCAAGAGAGGTGGGACTTATATATGATGTGGAGGAAATGGCTTCTCTATTATTAGGAACAGTAATCTCTAGTTGATGGCTAATATTATGACAGTACGCAAAGGGATTTGCATCGCCCAGGATTGTGATCTCTACACCGTTATGTGGGAACTTGATACATTGATGGTAGGTAGATGGAACGGCTTGCATGGCATGTATCCAAGGTCTTCCTAACAATAGATTGTATGGCAGAGGAAGGTCCAGAACCTGACAGATGATGTGCTTTACCACAGGGCCCACTCGGATTGGTAGTACCACAACTCCTTTGGAGGAACGCTCTGCATCGTCATAGGCTTTGATTGTGATCTTCTTACGGGGATCCACTGATTCTATTGCATATCCTAATGCTGTGACCAACTGTAGTGTACAAATATTCAGGCTTGCTCCATTATCGATCAAGATTCGCTTGATCCTATGCTGGTTGATAAAGCCTTCAATGTGTAGCGAAGCATTATGAGGTTGTTGGAAGGAAGAGTTGTCACTTTCGGAAAAAGTGAGACAAGGTGATGACTTTAGACTTCCAACCATGGCTTGAAATTGGTCTGTATTCAGATTTGTAGAGACTGATGCCTCTTGGAGTGCTTGATCCAAGATAGTTTTATGGGATGGCGATAGGCGCAATAGTTCTAAAATGGATATAAGCGCAGGTGTTTTGTCTAATTGTTCCACAAGATTGTACTGCTTTGGGATGGAGGTGGTGCCTTGTGGAGCTACCTTTATGGTGACCTTGCCACAACGTGTAACAACATTGCAATTTGAGTTGGTATTTTTGAAGGTTATAGTTGCAACTTGTTCACTAGCATCATACAAGTGATTTACAGTATAATTATACACAACTTGTGTATAATCAGTGGTATCAGTGCCTCTCCTGGAAGTGGAAGGACCCCTTTGATCTTGTGATGGAAGTGGATTTTTGAACATCAGATGATCATTATTTGTTGTTTTTGGGTCATGTCCTTCTATTTCAATTTCTCCTCGGTCAATAAGATCCTGAATAAGATCTTTCAATCGATGACAATTACTTGTCTTGTGTCCTCTCCCTTGGTGGAAATCGCAGTGTTCAGTATCTCGCCACCATGCAGGTTTGACCTGAGGTTCATAGTTTGATGTTTTAGGGAGAGAGACTAAATTTTGAGGAATGAGTTGTCAAAATACTGTTTCAATGGGTTCCCCTAAGGGAGTGTATGTGCGTTTTTGTTTTTGCTGACAAGGTCTTGGTTCATCGTGAGATGTGATGCGACTTTGATTTGAAGGAACATTTGTGTTATTCTGAGGTGGAGGATTCTGTCCTACAAATCGAACCACAGGTTGTGCATTTTGGATAGTCCGGGCATCCACAACCCCATCGTTGACGATATTCTTGTTTTTGTTCCAGAAGCTTGGTTTATCACTATTCAAGTGTGGGTGAGGACCATCCTTTGGTTCATTATAGATTTTGATGAGTCCTTTCTTGATGAGTGCCCGTTCACACTTCAAACCCTTGGTGATCATATCATTAAAAGAGTCTGTGTCTTTGACATCCAGGTGAAATTCCATTTCTTCGTTTAAGTTGGAAATGAATATTTCCACTAGCTCTCGTTCAGGTAACTGAAGAGAACGTCTGCTAGACATTTGGCACCATCATTGCAAGAATACTGAGAATAGTTCACCTGGTTTTTGTTTAGTGTTGCACAGATCAACCATGGTGATGTCGCGTTCAATGTTATGAGAGTAATGAGCTAGGAACTTTTGGATGAGTTCCTCAAATGTTCTAATGCCACCTAGTAGTCGGGAAAACCATGATGTGGTTGTCCCTCCCAAGCTTTGGGGGAAAAGGCGCATTAGGTATGTGTCTTCATATGCCACTTCAAGGCAAGCAGAATGAAGTTCTCTGACATGATCGCGAGGATCTCCCTTTCCTCTATATTTTTTGAATTTGGGTGTTTCGAATCCTCGTGGAAAGGGTGGCATATAAAGATTCCTATCAAAAGGATAGGGACAAATGTCATTGAGTGAGAATTGGTTAGTCTTGACACCACTATGAAGTTGTTGGGTGAGATTCTCGACTTGTTGCCGCAACATCTCCATTTCATTTGGAGGAGGAGGTGGTGGGTTACCTCGAGGAATGTTATATCTGATGGGATCTCTTCCTCTGTCCTCTTCATGGTGACTTTGTCATTTTGATGCTTGTCTTAATTGGGCCAGATCAAAGTCAAAGGGGAGTTTTGCTCATTCTTGAGCGAGCTTTAAAAAGTGAGCATCCACATTGCTCCTGAGTATTTCATCAAAAAGTCTGTTAAAGAGAGGGTTATTCTGGGCCCTTTCTATTGTTGCAGGAGTGGGAGTACTTGGGTTTTCGTCATTTGCATTTCCTCCAAGTGCTTCTTGAAATTCATTGAGATTTTCCTCTTCTTCTTCTTCCATTTCTATTTCTCATTGCCTTGATTGTGATCGGGTTTGGGCCATTTTGTTTACAAGCTTTTATTGAAGTTGTGTGAAAATGATGATGAGTTGTTGATGAAATGAAAGATTGATGGTTGGTGAATGGTGTTGCATGTAGATCTCTAGCACTTTTAAGGTAGATGTAACTGAAATTCCTTTTTTGAATTGCTTGTTTGTTTTTTCTAAGGTTGGATGTGATAAGGTGTAGAGAAATCTGAGATGTGTTATAGATTTAACTACCTAGTAATGAGAGGATTCACTCATGAACTATTTTTAACCTGCGTAGATGTGTCTCTTAGGATGAGCTTATTCTAGATGTAGAAACAATCTAAAAAGTGATGTGATGCGTTTGATTCAAGCAATATCTAAAAAGAGAACTTGGAGCAAGAACCTCTTAATGTTTTGAGAGTTGGAACGGATTGATGATGAAGTGATGATGTATGAATAAGATGATGGATGAAATGTTTTCAACTTCAATAAAAACTTTGTGTCACAAATGGAACAAACTCTATCTCTTCTCTTTCGGGTGTTGGTGGTATTTCTCGAGCTGTGTTGTATGTGATACAGACGTTTGGGAAAAAGTTGGGATTAATCTTACCTCCTTGGTTTTTATGATAACTTAGAGCTCTATATTGCATAAAAGCTCTATGGTTCAATGATTCTAAATTAAATTTGTTTGTTTTGCCTAAGGTAGAGATGCATGTGACGTAGAAAAACTCTATGGGAGACAAAGATTTGTCTATTTATATAGAAGAATTTCCTCCTTTTGATCAAAGCCTTTGAGCTTAATGGTCTTCTTTTCAAATTGATATTTTGATGACGCTTCTTCTTTCGCAAGATGTGAAGAATGGTCATAAAGTTTTGATACTTTGTTGTTTGCACTTTATTTTTGATGTGTTTGGTTGTTTTGAAAATTGTTTGGTTGGATGAATACTTTGTTTTGAAAGTGATTTTTGATTTTTCTTTGACAAGAAAACAAAGCAAACACATAAACACAAGAATGTTGCCTCAAAGGCACAAATGAGTATGGGTCTAGATCAACCCAATCCTTGGACTTGTATATGACTCTTCCTTTAGACATATTTTAAGGTGTATTTCCAAAGCCTGAAGTCAGCTCAATTTGCACTTGGTCTTTTAAAACGAACACACTTCAAACACTTTTTATCCATAATGTCAAATGGTCAGTTGTGATAAATTTAGCCCACATCTTGATATTTCTTCGACTTTGGTACTACATACCTTATGAATCCCACCTTGGCAGGTAAGGATGTGATATGCTAAGTCTTGCATGAGCATAACAAATAGATGATCCCTATGATGGGGGAGTCACCACTTTTATCAAGCCACAAGTGACTTTTCAAAAAGCTATGTTTCTACTCAAGGAAATATGTATGGTGAGTATCTTGGGAGCAAAACCATCTATGCTCTTGCACTAAATTATATCACAAATATCCTCAATCAATAGAACGGGTGGGCTACTATTTAAAGGTGTTTAGTCATGTTCGATGTTTTTGGACATAAGTTCATTCTGCAGTGACTCACTTAAGAGCCTTGTAACCAATGGTGGGGCTCATTCATCCTTTTGGCCAATTACACTGTAGGAATAGCTATACCCAAGGCTACAGCTTTCGCTCTCACCTGATTTCTATAGCGGCTCGAAGGATTTACCGCACGAGGTCGTTCCCAAGAGTTATGTGTCTCTTGGCAGGCCTCTCTTAAAAAGATAAAAATTTGAGTGTTACTAACACTTTTCTCTTGCACCTAGGACCACGAGAGCCAAGGGAGAGGATAGTGTGTGTTAGAAGTAGGACCACTTGACCAACTCTTTTTCACAAGTGTGTCAAACACAAAATTCACTTGTTCCTTTTAACTTGTCATCGCAATGATTTTCTATCTATTTGGAGATGTTGCTCCAACAATCATGGTGTTCTTTTTAATTTTCAAAGGCAATTGTTTGAGTAACTAGAATTTGAAAATCCTAGTCAACTTAATGAAAAACACGTTTGCATGAAGTAAAATTGCTTTAAAAATGAAACAAGTTGATTGTGAATTTTATTTGCACCAAAAATGGAAGTGTGGATTGTGAGTTTTATCTTGATGCAAGAAATAAAATTTGTCCTGTTGATTTTAAGCACCAAAAGAATTTGTTCCTAACTTTGCAAAAAAATAAATTTGTGTGAACAAATGTGATTCTTTTTAGAGCTCTAAATGAAAGATGTGGTTCTTTTTATAACTCCAAATGAATGTGTAGTTGATTTTAACCCAAAAGGAAAATGAATTTATTTTATCCTAACTTGAAAGACGAAGTTAGAAATATGAACAAATTTATTTCTTAAGCTAAAATTGCTAAAAAATCCTATTGTAGCGGTTAGTTAAAACCTGCACAAAAGATAATTAGTTAGAAAAATCCGCATGTTTTGGTGGGCTTCTACAAACCTAAAATTTTTGGTTTTCGATTACAAGGAATTTTCTTACAACTCTCTCTTACAATAGCCCTACTCTGTGTGAAAATAGATGTGCTATTTAACACAAAAGAGCAACAATATAGACAATAGCGCTAAAGTATCAATTTGCGAAGGTGCTAAATTGAGAACAAAAATGCAAGAGAATGACCTGTGTGTCAATTAAAACATTCAAAAGTTAGTAGTCTTCAAAATGATTGCTCTTTGATTCACGTCGGGTTCACCAAATGATGTCATGGAAATGGGGACAAGGCAACAACAAAGTTCAATGTTAATAAGTCAGTTTCAACCATAAAAACAAAACAAAGAACTAAAAATCATTCCAAACATATCAAAAGAGATTTCAAAAAAGCATGAAAGAAGTTTAACAAAATAAAAGAAAGGAGAAGAGCCTCCCTAAGATGCTTCCATGATGCCTTTTGATGCTTCTCCCTTGTTTCTCCCCTCTCCAAGTCCCAAATGAGTGTAGCTCTCAGCTTTTAGCACTAGCCATGGATGCCATATGGAGATTCAAGATGGTTGAATATGATAAGCAAATGCTATGCAAGTGTAGATAGTGATGCTATGAAAAAGCTCTATGCTAATACCTGTATAACAACAATACTCTAATGCTTCCTGTTTTACTTGAGGAGAAGGGTTCTATCTATAGAAGAAATGGGGAAATGAAGGGTTAAGATTGAGTAATCTTAACAAGGGTTAGGATTGAAAGATATTCAATCCATGTGAGACTTTCAACCCAATCCCATGTTGACAAGTGTCACCATGAGGAGGCTTGAGAGGAGAGATAAGGAGCATTAAATGTTTGAGGGGACATGATGGTTACCCTAGTCAAAGAAATAAATGCTTTGAAGAGACACATGGGTTACATGAGGGTTAAGTTAGGGGTCAAAGTCCTTAACCATGGGTGCAAGTGGAATTAACCATTAATGGTCATGTAAGAGCCATAAGTGGTTTGGAAGACTTTAGAGGTTAATTTGTTGAACACACAAAGCATTAATTGTTTTTCAAAGACTGTGGAGTCTTTGAGAAGTGACTCCAATTTGCTTAGGAATGTGACAATATTTAGGGGATGGATTTAGGCTAATTAGGAAGGGTTTAGAAGAATCTAGAAGGGGTTTAGGCATGCAAGTGGATTTTGTAAGAAAATGCAAGTGGGAGGAATTTTGGTATTTTCAATTAAAATAAAATCATTTATTTCAATTAAATGGTGTAATTTACATTTAAATAAATATTCAAATAAATATTAATTTATTTAAATGAGAAAAAGGAAGATAAAGCATTAAAATGCTTGAAGACTTTGAGGGAAACCATTAAAGGCTTGAAGACTTTAAGGGAAGCAATTAAAGTCTTAAGAAGACTTTAAGGGAAGCCATTAAGTTTGAAGACTTTAAGGGAAACCATTAAAGGTTTGAGAAGACTCTAGAAGGAAGCCATTAAGTTTGAAGACTTTAAGGGAAACCATTAAAGGTTTCAAGTGGGTGAGGATAAATAGGATTTTAAATAAATAATTTATTTAAAATAGTTGTGCAACTTGCATTTGTAGGAAAATGCAAGTGGGTGGAGGATAAAGGTGATTTAAAAAATGTTAATTTATTTAAATGTGAGAGATGGGATTTTGGGGGTTTTAAATAAATATTAATTTATTTAAATGTGAGAGAAGATTTAATTAAACAAATATGATTTATTTATTTAATTAATGATCTGAATTTGGTTAAGTGAATTAAATCAAATAAATTGAATAATTTATTTAATTAATAGGAGAAGAGGGTTAAGATGAATTAATTAAATATTAATTTAATTAATTATTGATTGATGGTTAAATAATCAAATAAATACTAAATATTCATTTAATTAAGTGGACAGATTTATGTGACTACACTAAGTTATCATTAGTTTTATGTTCAAAGTCATCCTATATACCCTAGTCGGTTAATACTACAGAAAGATTCAGTCGGTAAGCACTAAGGGTGTCGGTTACAGAAGAAAGGCTAGTCATCGCGATGATATTTACCGAGCTGTCTACTAAGTAAATTTCCTATGTCCACCGAGTAGCAAAGAAGGTACACCGAGTTAATCTGAACCAAGTGGAAAAGTGTTACCAGATTCAATGAACCTGGACACATATGTGGAATCGTGTTACAAGATTCGAGAACAGGGAACCGTTATTTCATAAGGAATTGCACTTAAAGATTTTGTATGATTTTGAGGAAGTTTATCCAATGAAATAATTTCTATGTTTATTCATTCGATAAAAACATGTTTGCATAATCGATATATGAACAAGATCACTGCCTTAGATATCTATATAAAGAGTGATTTGAGTATGTAAGTAGAGAAAGAAAAAAGATGGTGAGTAAAAGATAAAAATCTTGTGAAAAGATAAGATGTGATGATTGAACAAAGGTATTCAGAGGTCACCGAGAAGATTTTCAAAAAATAGTTTAAGGGATAGAGAATACAGAAGAGGTCACCGAGTTGATCTATCAATTACCGAGGTATGCTATGACATGGTAATTTCATATTGAGCACATAGAGTCTGCTATAACATTTTGGATGTAAAGTTGCAGATATTTTGTAAAATATTTTGATTGAATTATTTTGAGTTGTGTTAGAAACCTTTAACAGGGTAAAAGACTCTAACAAGGTCTATAATTTGTAAAGCCTCTAACCAGGTACAACATTTTGTAAACGTGTTTGTAAAAATCCTTTAGCAAGGTAGATCTAAAGATCTTGATACTCCTAACAGGGTAAGCTATCAGAAATAGCTAAACATGTAGCTCTAACCGAGCAACCTTTATTGTTGCAGTAATGAAGTTGTGGGTGCCATCCTCACCACGGTTTTTCTCTCTAACCAAGAGTTTCTGCATAACCAAAATCTTTGTGTTATGGAGTGAAATGTGTATGGATGTAATTTATATGATTGTGTTTTGGCTTTATATAATATGAGTTCAACTATATATAGTTTATGTTTATCAGTAAGATTGTTTTTTAAAGAAAAGTTTTGAAGTATTTATTCACCCCTCCCCTCTCAATACATTAGCTTTCATTGTTGAACCTAACAATTGGTATCAGATCAGTACTCATGGTAAAGGGTTTTACAGCCTAAAGACAAAGATCCCATCAATGGAAGTCTATAAACAATCACGCAGAATTGTGAATCACCAAGAAGAATTGGATCATGCTAATCAAGTGATTGCAGACATGCAGAGACAAATGCAAAAATCACTGAAAGTAAGAAGAAGATTGTCTGATGGTTTACAGGACTCACAAGAGTTGGTGGAACAAATTGAGACATCATCTGAGAACATCATATCAGAAGAGTCTGAAGAAATGATTATAGAATAGAAAGAAAAGAACAAAGCACTGAATGATCAGCTTAGAGCAATGAGAAGGGAACATGAGTATTTCGGCACACAGATGACTAAAAATCTTGATGCATTGAGAACAGCTAAAGATAACATAAAAGGTATAGAAAGAGAAAAACAACAGCTGGAAGCATTGGTATCTGAAAAGAATGATAAAATCACAAGGATGACTAGAATTCAACATAATCAATCTGATCAATTGGGTCATGCACATCATGAAGCAACTCTGAAAGAAAATGAGAACCAAGCATTGAAATTTGAATTATCGAGATTGACTGATGAACTTGAAGTAGAAAAGAAGTCAAAAGAAACACTAAAGAAAAGTTATGAAGCGTCAAGAATGTTGGATGAGCAACTAAACACAAGATCACCCAACAAATCTATCGGATTCGGTTACAAAAGAAACAACTCTACCGACAAAGGAATCAACACCACCGAGAAAGGAGAACCATCAAGGAAGGCTAGAAACAAAGACAAGTTGAAATATAACAAGCCTATTTGCAACTACTATGGAAAACAAGGACATACTGCCAACATGTGCCGAATCAGAAAAGGTAAGCAACCGAATGTCACTAGGTCTAATAGTTATTATTACAATTGCAATAAGTATGGTCACACATCTAAACAATGTAGGACAAAGTCTGTTAGCAATTATCAGAAGCAAAATTCAAGGGATTTTGCAAAAACTGCAATAGATATGGACACAATACCGAGAAGTGTTGGTTTAAGAAGAAAAACTACATGTGGTCTCCACACCGAGCAAATGATAGAAGCTACCAAAATCACACAGATCTCAATCGACAATATACTGCAGTACCATGGGATTACAATACAAGAATATGGTGTGAATGTTGTGGAAGGTATGGACATATAAGTGCAAACTGTATGATAAGGTTTGGAATGAACAATCGGAGATCATGGAGAAATCCTAGAATGGCATGCTTTCATTGTCATAAAGTTGGACACTTGGCTAAAGATTGCAGAGATCAACCCAGAGGAGATACTAAAGAGATAAGAATCAAATTACAGAAAATTTGGAAAAAGAAGGAAAATGGATCAAATAATGAAGAAAGCACCTTACCTACCGAGTTAGGTGCATCTACTTCCAATTAATCAATAAAGGTATGAAGGGACTGCGTCTTCACAAGGTTAGATCTTAATAGTTCCTATTTTAATCATGGAAATAACTCCAAAATCTGCATAGCTAAGATGTATTAACATTTTTGAAATTGTATCTAGTCTTACGATTTACCAATGAAGTCGGTAAAAGCATTTAAGGAAGTTAGTCAGTAAAGTGTAAACAAGTGCATTTAATGCTTATCTTACCTAACTGCACGAAGCCCGATAAGGTAAAGGGTGTATTTAAAGTTCTTTGTGTGTTCATTTTACACTTACCAAGTTTCATAGAGAAAGCTAAGTGAATCAAAGGTAATCAAACATTTCAGAGCGAATTCAAGGTATTTACACACAATCTTAAACGCATTTTCAAGCAAGTTAACCGATCAATATCAGTTGTGAATATATTCATTAAATTTACTAAGTTGAAAGCGTTTTTTGGTTAGTTGAAACCCTAAACTATTTTATTAGTAGAAATCCAAAGTTTGAAATGGCTCCCAAGATGCAGAAACCAGTTGTAGTTGAGACTATTGAGAAGCCCTCACTAAAGTATTCCTTACCTCCCAAAGTGGCATCTGAACCCGATGAGAAAACCGCATTTTCTCTTATTCCAAATAGGGTTCTATTGGTTGAAGATGTTAGATTTTATACTAAGTGCCATGTAGAAGAGCTAGGTAATACCGAAATTAAGGACATGTATGATGAAATTTGCACCAATGGAATCCTGGATAGTAAGTATGAGCATATCAAGGTTAAGGGATTGACCGAAGCCATAACCTATCCTCGAGTTTTCAAACCCCAATTGGTCAAATTTTTTTTGAGCAGAGTGCATGATGACTTTATGTGGTTAGAAGACCAACCGTTCAAGATCACCAAGGATATTATTCACATAATCACCGGATACCCTAAATACGACCATGCCCGAGCACAAAAGATGATTTCACAGAAGGAACTGATAACCTTAACCGGAGTTGAGTCTGATTGCAGAGGTCTTAAGTTGAATAATGTAACAGATGCAGAACTAAAGTTTGTAATTAGAGTCATCGGTTATTGTTTCTTTCAGTCGGCGAGAGAGAACAGTGTATCATGTGCCGCTGTGGATTTGGCCTATAAAATTGTGAAAACAGGTATGAAAATTGATCTATGTGAAGTATTGTTGAAGAATATTTTTGAGAATCTCAACACAATAAGGAAACCTAAGAAGAATAACTCTTCTAACACACTAAAGTTTGGGTCACTCTTAGTGTGCATGTTCTTCTATTTTCAGAAGTTCTTTCCCTCAGTCGGTAACATTGTTTGGGAACTACACCGACCGACCACCCATCAAATAAATGATTTTATCAATCAGCTAGATGATAATTTCAATGAGATAATGGATGACTACTTTAATAAATTTTAGGAAAAGATGCATAACAGGTACAGGATCCCACCTCAGCTAGTGGAGAAATATAAGGATACTATATGTTTTGAAGTGGACACCGACTACTGTTATGTCAATGCAGTAGAACCCAGAACTCAATCTTTACCGCCTATGGGTTATGAGATTGATTTTGAGATCACTCAATAGCAGATAGATGCCTTTCTGACATTTCCAAGGCACTCGACCAAGATCAGATATGGTACCTATGAAGAGATAAAAGAGAAGGTAAAATGAGCATAGTTGTACTAAAGGCTACCAGAAAAGCCACTAAAATGATAAAAGACTTAACTGAGAAATTTGGAGAAGGTTTTACCTCCACACCTACTAAGCCAACAGGTAGGAAAGATGATCAACTTTCAATTGAGGAAGAATCTGAAGAAGCAGCCATCACTCTGAGCACCGAGTTGCCAAAGGGAAAAATATTGAAAATGAAGAAACAAGATACACTTAAGGTATCACCAACTCCACCAGTGAAATGACCTAACACTAGATCATCTGCAGTGTCACTCGGTAAGAGGCAGAAAAATGCATTGGCATATGCACACTCCAATGAGACATTGTAGGTGATTGAAGGTTTTGTCATTGATGGCAACCTTGCAATCCTATGGCACCGACAAGGAATTACACCGACAAGATAGTGCACCAGCATCAACAGATCACACTTAGGACACCGGCACCGGCACAAAGAAAGGAAGTATACCGGCACAGAGGCCGACAGGATTTTGTTATATTATATTTTGTTTATTATTGTAAAAACTCTGTAAGCCGACTTGGAAAATTGTAAGATGACTCTTATATATAAGAGAGATCATTATAGACATTTTGTAAGGAAAGGAAGCGAAGAAAAAAGAAAAAAAAATATAAGGCAGACCTATTATGCGAAATATAGGCTAAAAGGTTTATGTAAGAAGCAGAGCAGCAACCAGTACTGGATATGGCATTATAGATGCTATTGTAAAGCAGTACAAGATATTGGATTTGTATAATCCACATTGTAAGTCAGTGAGACTTCCCATTGAGCAATGAGCTCTAGGCAGTTGGCCTTCCTGCATGTGCAGACCCCTATTGTAAGTAATATTCTCTTATTCACCAGTGAGTGAATATTGTGGGTCACAAATCCCATCGAGATTTTTCCCACACCGGGTTTCCTCATTAAATCCTTGTGTTATGGTGTGCTTTTCATGTGGATGTTCTTGATTCTGTTTATTGCATTATTTCTTGCATACTGGTACTCTATTATAATATGTTCTACATGTTTTAAGTTAAGAAATTCTAATTACCGGTTAGATACTGATTCACCACCCCCCCCCCCTCTCAGTATCTGTGGGATTCCTAACAATTGGTATCAAAGCCTAGTCCTCTATTTTCAGAAGTCTAATAGCTTGAGGGAGATCTTGACACCGGTAAAGATGGAAAATCTGATGAAGCAACTGGAAGGAGCTCTTTCAGACTATGATGCAGAGACATTGAAAAATATCAAACTAGAAGATGATTTAAGGGTAGCTCAGGATATCATTCAGGCACTTCAAGACAATCTTACTGTTGCAAGAAATAAGAGAAGAGAACTTTGTGAAAAGATGAAAAATGAGAATGGTGAAAAGGAATAACTTAATGACTAGATAAGCAAGCTGAAACAAGAGAGCATGACAACAAAGAATGAGATGCAGGATATGACTATGAGATTTTGTAAAGAGATTGAGGATAGGAAGAAGAATGAAGAAGAATTGACCAGAAAACTAAGTGATGCAGAAAATGAGAACACAAGACTTAGCTATGAAAATGACATGTTGAAGACAGATCTAATGCATACTCAAAATGACTCAAATGAACTAATGAGACAGAAAGAGGTCTTAGAAAGAGAACTAGAAATTGCAAATCAACATAAAGAAAAATTTAAGAAAATCTCAAAGGAACTTGGCACCTTGCTGAAGAATCAAAAACCTAAAGGTGACACTTCTGGAATTGGCTTTGAAGTTGGTGAAAGCTATGGTACTGCAAATACTCAGGATCACAGCAAACCGGTAAGACAACCTAATGCTTATAAATTCAATGGAAAATGCTTTAACTATAATAAGTATGGTCATAGAGCAAATGAATGTAGATCTAGAAATTATCAGAATATCAACACACCCACCGGTCAATGTTCAAAATGCAACAAAGTTGGTCACAACTCTGAAAATTGCAGAATGAATGTGAGATGTTATGTTTGTGGAAGATTTGGACATTTATCTAATCAGTGTAGAACACAAACCGGCATAGGTTATAGGAAAGCTATTCAGAACAATAATGTAACTTGTTATGCATGTAACAAGATTGGGCATATTGCAAAATTTTGTAGAAGTAAAGGATCACTGGTAGACAACAAAAGTTCTAGCTTGAAAGGCAAAGAAAAAGTTGAAGAGGTTAAGAAAGAATTCTCAAAATAACGGATTAGAAAAGCTGAACTAAATATTGGGAATACTCCTCCACCAGTAGAACCAATCAATGCTTCACCGGTAGGATAGAGTGATGCTTCACTGGCAGGACAGAGCAATGCTCCACCGGCAGGAAGTTCTTCATCAAATTGAAGAAAGTTTCCTTGAGGGTTTGGCAATCTAATGATGCATGTGCTATTATTCCCTTGGTTAGAGATAAGAAGTTGGAAATTACTTGTTACCGGCAGACAATGTTAAGTGAATACTTAACCGGCATGCATTTAATGTGGTAGATGGCAAAAAGATTCTATAAATTTGAGGTTTTGGCTCCATTTCATTTCACCGAGATTTCAAACCTATGAAGAGCGTGAAGATTCTGAGCTAAGGCATTTTCGAGCAAGAGGCAAGAACACTTCAAGAAATCATCCATCCTAAAGGCAGTAAAAGGTATTTTATCATGGCATCCACCTTTGCAATTGAATATATAGCAAACCCTACTGTTGTCAAAGTGATAAAAAGACCTAGGCCCATATTTCAATTAGTTCCTGAGGTAGCAAAGAAAGATGATACCTTAGGCACTTTTATCCAAATTCCTAAGGGAGTTGTTTATGCTAGAGACCCCAGAATTTACATCCACTGCAACATTGAGGAATTAGGAGATGAAGAGATTAAAACCATGTTTAAAACTATGATATGTGATGAATCCGACAATGTAAAAGATGAACACAAGATCATTGAGACCCTAGGATTTACAGAGATCCTTAGCATTCCTGAATTCCCCAAGGATGTGATTAGGATAGTCTTAAGCAGGGTACATGGTGAATTTTTCTGGCTAGATGCAATCCACAAAATCACTAAGGAAGCTGTGAAAGCTATCATAGGGTTACCAACCACCAGTAAAAGACCAGACAAAACTAAGAAGGTATCCAATGACCTAGTTACAAACCTAACTAGTGCCACATTCAATAAAAGGTCCCTAAGAGTAAATGATGTAATAGACATTAATGTGAGATTTATCAGCATGATATTAGGGTATAAAGCTACTCATGCAAATAGACTTAATTTAGTTTCAAGTTTATGCATTAAGAGTGCTTATGATATGGTCACTGATAATGCAAAGATTGATGTATGTGAGTGGTTAAAGGATGAATTAATTGACAACCTTGGAAAGATTAAGAAGGACAAGAAAGGAACTTTCAGGTTTGGAAATCTGCTAGTATGTCTGATGCTACATATAACCAAGCAGGTTCCCGGTATAGGCTACAAAGAACTTGAATATGATATACCGGTAGGAAAACGGTTAACTGAACTATTCAATAATATGGGAGAAGATAAGGAAAACAATATTCATGATTTGTTTCAAGCACTAAAAGTCAAAATGAAGAAAAGAATCAGGTTATCACAAAATATTGTTGACAAATATAAGGATGAAATATGCTTTGTAATCAAGAAAGATGAGATCTGGATGGAAGCAGTCATCCCTAGGACTGTTTGGGTAACAGAGATGGGCTACGAAATAGATGATAATATAATTGAAACTTATGCTAAAGCACTTCTGGAAGCCCCTAGAGAACCTAAGGAAGAAATATTTGGTAGTGCAGAAACTATTGAAAGCCAAATACAATCAAAGAAAAGAGTGAAAAAGGTTGAGGCAATTGTAAGAAAAGGTTCTAGACAAGCAAAGGCCATTAAAGAAGATGTGTTAAAGCAAACCGGTATAACAGAGGATGAGTTAGCAGTTGCACAACCTGAAACTCACCTATAACCGGTAGGTACTTCTTCGGAAAGTGACATGCCTGCAACTTTCAAGAGAGTTGTAAGGAAAAGAGATCCCTCACCGGCAACCACACCCTCACCCAGGAGGACAAGACAAAAACAACAAGCAGTGAGATCTCCAGTAAGAAAGGCTACACCAAAGAAGAAGAAACTAACACCCAAAAAGAAGAAGAGGATAAATAAGGACTTCGCCCCTCTTGACATACTGTTGAATGAAATAACAGAGGAAGGGAAACTGAAAAATATAGAGAAAATATATGACACTCTAACAGCTGATGAAAAAGAACAAGTTGAGAATAGTGTTATATTGCACATGGATATGTATAAGAAATTTTTTATGGAAGTAGTAAATGAAATTCTAGATGAACTATTTAAGAGACTGGAAGCAAGAAGACAAGCAGTAATAGAACTGGACAAGAAAATAAAGATTGAAAAGCTACTTGTTGTATATTTGGTGAATTCACCCAAAGAAGTTGATGACTTAATTGCTCAAGCCAACCGGTCAGTATTTTCTACTGCACACCGGCACATTGCTTTAATGGTTGGAAGAGTTAATGAGGTGACTGAGGAGACAGAAAATGCATGGGACATTTTCCTTGTCGAAAAAGAAAAACAAGAAGAATATAGGAACCCCAAACCTATAAAAGTTTATCAAAAAGAAAGAGACAAGGGTAAGGTAAAGTTGGTGGACCACCTAGCATCAAGGTTAGAGACAACTTACCCCCACCTCATTTGATTACTCCACTGGTAAAAACAACAGCTACAGAAGATCAACCGGTAGCTGAAAGTATGGGTGTACAGGATGGTAATCCTAATCCTGAAGTCTTATATACTGTGGATGTTGATACTCAAAAGATCAACATTGTGGTAGACAAAGATACAGTTGATAAGACTGACATGGCTAGTGAGCCTCCAGTAGCTGAGCTAACCGATAACACATAGGAGAGACCGACAGAAGACAAAGAGAAAAAGGTAGAGACTCAGACCTAGACTGAGACAATGCAACAAATAGAGAAACAAATATAGCAAAAGGCTTCGGAATAGCAACAAGAATAGGAACAGGTTCATAAGAAAACAGTGCCACCGACAACTGGAGAAGTAGAAAAGCCATTGCTTAAGGAAATACAAACACAAACAGACCTACCAGAGGTCAATACAAGCTTGGTTACTTCCACTGATGGTATTCAGAATGTTGGTTCATCATCAAGCTACAAATCAACTAATGTGACTGAGGTACTATTAGACTCAATTAAAAAGATAACAGATTGTAGCTCAGAAGCTTATAAGGCAATTGATGACACCATACCAATTTTGAAGGTAATTTCTCCTAATTGTAATATAGAAAATAAAGATTCTTTAGGGAAACTTGATACCTTGTGTAAATATATCATAGAAAACATTGAAAAATAAAGGAAGAGACATTGAAAGATAAAGTAGAAATTGAAAAGCAGAAATTCTTTGATGAGCAAATAAAGAAGTGTAACAAAGATTTTGACACAATTCTACCGGAATTGTGTAATTTATTAAAAGAGTACAAAACTCTGTACAAAGACACCTGTAAGACAAACCTTTTGACTGTAGATATAGACAAGAAGATGAGCAAGGTACAGGATGAGATCAATAAACTTGAAGATAACAAATTTTGAAGAAGATTTACTTAAATTGGAAAGAGAGAAAGAAAGAATAGTGAATAAGGCAAAGCATCTAAGATTAAAACTGAGTCCAAGATTGGACTATCTAGCATCACTATGGAAGGAAGTATCTGAGGCACTCATTCAGGGACAGAAAACACCGACAGAGCACTTGCAGCATCTCACCAGTACAGTTAAGAGAACAGAGACGGCAATAAGAGAGTAAAAAGTTTATGGAGAGTATAAACTTGATTTTGGCGGATCTATTTCAAATTGTAACTACCTAGTTACAAGGTTGAAACCACAAACTCTACTGACATCTTGACAACCTTTGTCATTGATGCCAAAGGGGGAGTAGTGGGATGAGAAAATTCAACATCACAGGAATCACATGCTCAGGGGGAGCACACACATTTTTCGTAACATTTTTGGACTTCACATTTTTTGGATAATTTTTGGATACACTTTTGAAATTTCTCATGAGTGTTGCCATCAATGCCAAAGGGGGAGATTGTTGGCATATGCACACTCCAATAAGACATTGTAGGTGATTGAAGGTTTTTTCATTTATGGCAACCTTGCAATCCTATGGCACCAGCAAGGCATTACATTGACAAGATAGTGCACCGGCATCAACAGATCACACTCAAGACACCGGCACCGGCACAAAGAAAGGAAGTATACTGGCACAGAGGCTGACAGGATTTTGTTATATTATTGTAAAAACTCTGTAAGCCAACTTGGCAAATTGTAAGATGACTCTTATATATAAGAGAGATCATTGTAGACATTTTGTAAGGAAAGGAAGCGAAGAAAAAAGAAAAAAAATATAAGGTAGACCTATTATGCAAAATATAGGCTAAAAGGTTTATGTAAGAAGTAGAGCAGCAACCGGTACTGCATCTGGCATTATAGATGCTATTGTAAAGCAGTACAAGATATTGGATTTGTATAATCCACATTGTAAGTCAGTGAGACTTCTCATTAAGCAGTGAGCTCTAGGCAGTTGGCCTTTTGTGCAGGCCCCTATTGTAAGTAATATTCTCTTATTGTCCAGTGAGTGAATATTGTGGGTCACAAATCCCACCGAGGTTTTTCCCACACCGGGTTTCCTCGTTAAATCCTTGTGTTATGGTGTGCTTTTCATGTGGATGTTCTTGATTATGTTTATTGCATTATTTCTTGCATACCGGTACTCTATTTTAATATGTTCTTCATGTTTTAAGTTAAGAAATTCTAATTATCGGTTAGATACTGATTCACCCCCCCCCCCCTAGTATCTGTGGGATTCCTAACAAAATGTTGAATTGCCTAAAGTTACAAAGACTTATAGAAAGTCGACCAGGAGACTCATTTTGAATAAGGAGTCAAGTGACACAAAATCTGAAGATAAAAATAAATTTGAGATTGTTAAAAGCACAAAGGAAGATGTACACAGTGTTGATAACTTTTGTGCCAAATTGAAACAATATGGAGGATTCGGGTCATTCAGGTATGTTAAATATGACTCCCGGATAGAAGAAGAAAAGAGACAAATAGAAGAATCAGTAGTATGTACACTTCTCAAATTCTGAGTAGTTCCATTGGAAGTAAATAACTTTCTTCCAAATGCAATATACTCTAACATTGACATTAGATGGAAATATGCTATGGACTCAGAGAAGCAGATAAGAGAAAGAGTTTTAGTACATCTCTTTCCAGACATGTCGGTAGATGATATTAGAAATCATTTGAAAAACTACCAAACAAATTTTCAAGTGAAGCATAGAGCCTTGAAAATGATGAATGGACTTTATCTTGAAGTCGAAAAGGAAACCAAAGAAAAATTGCAAGAAATCTTCAAAATTCGGACTGAAGAACCTCAAGGTGAAGTAGAAATAGTTGACATTATTGAGCAAGATCCTACTTCAACTATTCAACAAGATGAGGATGTCATGGACACTGAGGCACAGGAAGAAGAAATGATAGAAGGAAATGCCTATGCCAAACTGGTAACCAGTGAATCAGTCTTGGAACAGGTTAAGTCCTATCCTCTGGTAACTCAACAAGTGACAACCGAGATACCTCAAGACACAAAACAAGGTAAAGAGGATCATAAGGCTACACAAGGTGAATCTACCTCTCAGGCCACAGGCGAGTAAACTTCTCAAGCTCTTGCAAGCACTGAAACTGCTACCACTGAGACCCCAAGGAAGGAATCGCCAAAGGCTACAACAAAGGCTATAGAAACCGACAAAAGTGTTGCTCCCACCGAGAAACATACCGAGGAAGATCAAGCCTCCAAATCCATTGTACTCATTCAACTGGTGAAGGCATCATCATCAAAGGAGAAGAAAGAAAAGAAGCACAGTTTCAAGATAGATCTATCAAAGCCTATTGTACTGCCGAATATTGACATTTCCAAACTCAAAGGGCAAGCACTTATTGAATTTGGTGAGCTTTGCAAAGCCAAAGCAAAACAAGAAAAATAGATAGCCATTCAAAAGAAGAACCGAGTACTTCATAAGGTTAAAGCATTATTGACAAACATGCTACTTGAAGCTACCATAAGTAAAGATGCAGCCATCCATATGCAATTGGATGAACTACTCACTCAATTGGAAACATCAGGAGTAGAGGCATTAGAATACCTTAGCAAATTAAAAGACAAAGAGCTAACTGCCAAAATGATTGAAGAAGTGCAGAAAGCCATTGCTATAGGTAAAATCAAGCTTGTTGGATTCATTGCTGAGTTGTCCCCTCAACTCAAGCACATTATTTATTTATTCCAGAAATTATGTACATTTTCATTCTTTATTAAAGATATCAAGCAGAAGACCAAAGTCATTGAGAAAGAGATTACCGATCTCTCAAATAAATTGACTACCGAGCCAAATTCTACTCAGAATTTTTATACCAAGCTACAAATTTTTATGGCTCAGCAGTTAGAACTTAGGAATGAAGAGCACAAAATCAGGATGGATATTATGACTCTTCAGACATTATTTATTCCCCATCTATCATCAGTACAAGAGTAGATCAACCGAGCTACCCAACTATCCACACAAGCAGAGGGAAGCATTTTAGATGGCTCGATTTCATTGTTAGTTGATATTAAGGCTCAAAATTCTTTAATGGAAAGTGTCAACAGTGCACTTACCAATGCTCTCAACGATGCTCGTACTAAGTATAAATCTATTTTTGATCAGTTGCCCCCACCGAATGGTAACTAGTTTTGATGTTTGTCAAAAAGGGGGAGTGTACCGAGTATATACAGAGTATCTGAGTGTATAGATGAAATTGTCAGGGGGAGCATGGAACATCAGGGGCATGCAAATCAAGTTTTGTTCAGCATATTGATAAGGGGAATATGTATTCAAAGTATGTATCTGAATGAATGTATATACTGTCATTTCAGTCACATTTTGCAAGTATATAGATTTTGTGTTATGACTTTGAAAGGAGTTTTGTCAAACATACCAAACTAATGTCAAAAGGGGAGATTGTTACTATTTACTAAGTTGTCATTAGTTTTATGTTCAAAGTCATCCTATATACCCTATTTGGTTAATACTACAGAAAGATTCAATCGGTAAGCACTAAGGGTGTTGGTTACAAAAGAAAGGCTAGTCACCGAGATGATATATACTGAGCTCTTTACCAAGTAGATTTCCTATTTCCACCGAGTAGAAAAGAAGGTACATCTAGTTAATCTGAACCGAGTGGAAACGTGTTACCAGATTCAATGAACCTGGACACATATGTGGAAACGTGTTACAAGATTCGAGAATAGGGAAACATTATCTCATAGGGAGTTGCATTTAAAGATTTTGTATGATTTTGAGGAAGTTTATCCAATGAAATAATTTCTATGTTTATTCATTCGATAAAAACATGTTTGCATAATCAATGTATGAACAAGATCACCGCCTTAGATATCTATATAAAGAGTGATTTGAGTATGTAAGTAGAGAAAGAAAAAAGATGGTGAGTAAAAGATAAAAATCTTGTGAAAAGATAAGATGTGATGATTGAACAGAGGTATTCAGAGGTCACCGAGAAGATTTTCAAAAAATAGTTTAAGGGATAGAGAATACAGAAGAGGTCACCGAGTTGATCTATCAATTACTGAGGTATGCTATGAGCATGGTAATTTCATATTGAGCACATAGAGTCTGCTATAACATTTCAGATGTAAAGTTGCAGATATTTTGTAAAAGATTTTGATTGAATTATTTTGAGTTGTGTTAGAAACCTTTAACAGGGTAAAAGGCCCTAACAAGGTCTATAAATTGCAAAGCCTCTAACCAGGTACAGCATTTTGTAAAAGTGTTTGTAAAAATCCTTTAGCAAGGTAGATCTAAAGATCTTGATACTCCTAACAGGGTAAGCTATAAGAAATAGCTAAACATGTAGCTCTAACTGAGCAACCTTTATTATTGTAGTAGTGAAGTTGTGGGTGCGATCCCCACCGCAGTTTTTCTCTCTAACCAAGAGTTTCTGCGTAACCAAAATCTGTGTTATGGAGTGAAATGTGTATGGATGTAATTTATATGATTGTGTTTTGGCTTTATATATTATGAGATCAACTATATACAGTTTATGTTTATCAGTAAGATTGTTTTTTAAAGAAAATTTTTGAAGTATTGATTCACCCCTCCCCTCTCAGTACATTAGCTTCCATTGTTGAGCCTAACAGGAGTCTTCATTTTGCATCTGTGAGTTTGATTTTGAAGCAATTAGGAATTTTAGAATTTCTTTCATAGCTTAATATCATGTTAGCTTAAATAATTTGCATATGCATATCATAGTATCAGTTAACTATTAGTCCATTCTTCATATGCCATCTTCGAAGCTACCAGTGCTTGTCTGAGAGCAAATCATCTACAACCAGGAACAATGGAGTTAGGACACAATGAGGTGAAAATCATGAAAGGTATAATATTGTTTATTTCATTTATTTCATGTAGTTTCATTGGTTGAAGTTAAGTTTCCTGTAGCTTTCCTTTTATATTTTATGATGGACTAACAAGTTTCAGGACATTTCTTTGGAGTTCAACTTCCTTTATTTTTTGTGAAGCTAATATGTTGCAAGTAGTACTATGGAGATGAAATTCAAGTCGACACATTTTGGTGCCCACCGTGGGGCTCAGGCCTCAAACTTACCTTTTCTAATATCCTATCTTATTCTTTCAAAATCAATTTAACGCTTTTGTAAGTCAATTTCACGCATCTCTGAAATTTGACAGTGCATTTGTTCAGTAAGTCGACGCTTTTTATCACTTACGTTAGCTCCTGCTTTCAATAGAATAGCACTTTTAATCATGAATTCATACATTCAAATTGTAGGTCCGCGCCTTTCTCGCACAGGTTAGTGCTTTTGTAACATAGGTTAGCACTTTTGTAACGCAGGTTAGTGCATTTGACAGATAGTTTAAGTTATATTCCATATATATTGTTAGTGTAGACATATAAAAATGACCATATTCCTAAATGAATATTTTATGTTCATTCCTCTATTTTAGTTAAATCTAATTTAACTAAATCACCTACATTCCTCTATTTAATTAAGTAAATTATTCAATTTATTTAGTTAAATTCACTTAAGCCCTTTATGTCATTTAATTGAATAAATCATTTTATTTAATTAAAACCCTTCTTCTTACCTTTTAATTAAATTTACATTTAATTAATAGTTTACCCCAAATTGAATAAATCTAATTTATTCAATTTCCCAAATTGCAACCAAATTGAAATAAAGTAATTTATTCTAATTAATTCTATTTTCCCTCACCCACTTGCATTTTCCTACATCTCCCACTTGCATCCTAAACCCTATTCCTAATTTCTTCTAGAATCCATCTAATCATAATCAATTAACCCCAAACCCATCCATTATCCCTTTTCTCTAAATTTGAGAAGGTCACTTCTCAAATTTGGAGTAAAGTCTTCAAAAAGGAATTAAAGCCTTTATCCATTCAACAAGCTAACTTGTTGAATACCCCCAAATTTGGAAGGACTCTTACAAATTTGTCCCCAAAGTCTTCAAACCATTAATGGTTAACTAACCCTTAGTGGCATGGTTAGAGACTTTTTTACTAACTTAACCTCCATCTAACCCAAGGGTCTCATCAAGCATTTATTGCTTTGACCATGGTTATTCCTTTAACCTTTGCACAAGAGTTTACCCCTTGGGTAAAAGCTTTATCCAATGGATAACCCTAACCTAACCTTAACCCTTACCTCCTAGGGTAACCATGAGGTCTTCTCAAGAATTTAATGCTTCTTACCTCTCCTCTCAACCAGTCTTATGTTGACAATTATCACCATTTCATTGGTGAAAATTGAAAACATGGATTGACAACTTTCAAACTTGACCCTTGATTAACTCATTCAATCCTGACCATCCATTGCCCTATTTTCACTATAAATAGAGCTCTCATTCCTCCATTTTGGATATCCATGCAAGCTTTTAGTATCTCATTTATGCTTAATTTTATTAACACATCTAGCTTCTCTTTGTAATAGGATTTAATCTAATAAGCATTTTAGACTATTTCCTTTATCATTAGCTTAACTCGTAAACTAGTATATCATGTTAGGATAGTATTGCTACTAATCTTGTCATCTTATAATCTAGTTTATTGCATTTTTAGAATCAAGTAGGACCGATACGAAAGATCATCCAAAGGAACAGTGGTGTTGCCAATTCAAGTAGGACCGATACGAAAGGATACTATATGCCAGGTCTTAGACATAGACCTCACATACAATATCTTATTAGGTCGACCTTGGATACATGAAATGCAAGCGGTACCCTCTACTTATCACCAGTGTGTTAAATTCTCCTACAATGGGTAGGAGGTTTCTATATCAGCTGATCATAATCCATTTCAGCATTGTAATGCTATGGGGGCAGCCCAAGACAGCTTGGTTCCACATAATAGAGAGAAACAAAATTCCTCAACACTAGATCTTCAACAAGAAAAATCCAAATCATTATCTATGGATTTCAAGCAGAAAATGAAAATCAAAGAACAAGGCATGGGAGAATACTCTTTGGAACCCATGTGTTTGGCCAACTTACCAACATCACCTAGATCTCATGGATTACCTACAGCATCAACACATCAAGCAACTCAGCTCATCACCAAGTTTGATGGCACATTTATCCAACTCAGCACTCTAGCACATGAATCCGAGGAAAAGGACATCCTTAGTTGGCTATACAAAGATGAGGAAGAAAATAGAGCAGCTATTGTGGAAGTAGCTATACCAACACACTTGTATGGAAAAGGCTACTTAATCATGCAGCAAATGGGATACAATGGCAAAGGACCTATTGGTAAGCGTCAAGAAGGCATCACAAAACCATTAGATCCTCCTTCACAATTTAGTAAAGACAAAAAAGGATTGGGCTTTGAACTCACTCTATTACCAAAGAAAGCACCACTCAAACATCAAAAATCTCAGTGGAAGGCTAAGAAGAAGTACAAGGAAGATTCCTGGCAGGAGGCACTATTTGAGTCAGCTGAGACAATACGCAAAGAACGTGAACACTAAAGAAAGAAAGCACCATCAAGAGAAGCCCATCATTCAAAAGAAGGTAGCATCTATAGAAGCACATCATATTCAAGAACCAATATCCAACAAAGAAGAATCACCTCTTGATTACATCATTCCTCCCCGAGGAGAGACAGTATACGAACAAATGCAAAAAGTGGAAGCAGGATCTGACACAGAATCAAAGAAAACTATCAAACTTGTATCAATCATCAAAGACCTGTTCTCACCCTACAACATACCAGTTCACAGCACTAATAGAATCTGGGATGACACCTCTAATACTAATTCCAATGAATATGAATGGGGCAGCTATTTTAACATTACTGAAGATATCTGTGCAAAAGATAGTAGTACACCCATCTCTCAAGAAGAACACGGCACAAAATCCAGACCACTTGAATTTGGTCCACAAAATATCTATGACGCCAAGGAAAATGAGCAGCAACATTATGCACAAGTCTATATAGAAGATGATACCATCGAAGACCTCGATGAAATCCTTAACTTCTTTAACACCCAGACCATTCATGATGATACCTCCATCCTGACACTTACATCAGTCGAACTTGATCCACCTAACGACTCCTTACCACTTATCTTTCCTGGCCTCATAGATTGGGATGAACCTGAAACTCATGATATACCAATTTTTCCAAATGACGAATCCATTATCCATTACTTATGTTCCATTAACCCAGAAACAGACTCTATCAGTGAACAAAGTAATGATGTCTACAACCAAGGGAGTGCCAAGTCTCTCAGTCGCAAAAATGAGCAAACTAAAAGATCTACTGCTGAAAACCAGTCAATGGCAGCAATAGATCACACAAAAGTAAAAATAAAGGATGCATCTAAGGGTGAAAACCTTTTTAAGTCACCTAAGGATGGGAGACTTGACACTCTTCCTGAGCATTATCACGAGCGATCACCCATATTGATTGAGCCCACTCAATCAATCAACATTGGTACTACAGAAGCAGCAAAAACTATACACCTTGCAGAATCTTTGACAGAAGAAGAAAAATCAGAGTTTCTCAATTTTTTTAAAGAAAAGAAAATCAACTTTGCTTGGTCATATGCAGATATGTCTGGGATTGATCCATAATTAATCATGCATCACTTGTCCATTGCTCCAGGAGCTAAGCCAGTCAAGCAAAAACTAAGAAAGATGAATCCACATGTAGCACTCATGGTCAAAGCTGAACTAAAGAAACTGTTAGACGTCAGATTTATCTGACCTATCAACTATGCTGAATGGATTTCCAACATCGTACCAGTATCAAAACTAGATGGTAGTATCAAAATTTGCACTAATTTTAGAGATGTCAACAAAGCCTGTCCAAAGGATGACTTTCCTTGGCCCAGTATTCACATAATTGTAAACCTCATAGCAGGCCATGCAATGCTATCACTAATGGATGGTTTTTCAGGCTATAATCAAATAAAGAGAGCCCCAGAGGATCAAGATAGAACAGCGTTTAACTGTCTGTGGGGAACGTACTGTTGGAATGTCATGCCTTTTGGCTTAAAGAATGCAAGAGCAACTTATCAACGAGCAATGACAACAATCTTTCATGACATGATGCATACCTTCATGGAAGACTATGTAGATGATTTACTAGCTAAATCCTTCACCAGAGCAGAACATCTAAGCATCTTAGAAAAGATTTTTGATAGATTGGAAAAATTCCAAGTCAGGCTCAACCCTAAGAAGTGTGTCCTCAGGGTTACATCAGGCAAATTAATAGGCTACATAGTTTCAGCTAAAGGTATTGAAGTGGATCCAGCAAAGATGCAAGCCATTATGGAGATGCCACCACCAAAGAACATCAGCTAGCTTAGATTTCTACAAGGATGACTCCAATCAATCAGGCGATTCATCGCTCAACTAGCAAATAATAGTCTCTCATTCAATCATTTTCTACATAAAAATGTATCGTTCAGATGGGAAGCCAAATGTGTCGAATCCTTTTATCAAATCAAGTAGTATTCAATGAACCCACCAGTTCTAGTACCACCAATAGCAATGAAACCACTTATTCTCTACATTTCAACAACAGACATATCACTGGGGGCATTATTAGCACAAGAAGACCAACAGGGCAAAGAATGAGCTATATACTACATCAGTAGGACATTGAATGGATATGAACTCAACTATATATTCATTGAGAAGGCTTGTCTAACAGTGGTATTTGCCTCTCAAAAGTTCTGGCACTGCATGCTAGCTCACACAATTAAGTTAGTTGCAAAAATTGATCCTCTCAAATATTTACTCAACAAGGCAGCTCTTACAAGCAGATTGGCTAAATGGGTCATGATTCTCAGTGAGTTTGATATCCACTACATAGAGTGAAGAGCTATCAAAGGACAAGCAATTGCAAATCAACTGGCAGAAGCACCACTATCGGGAAAAAAAGCTATGGAGATTGGATTTCCAGACAGAGACATTCTTGCTATCTCCACCAAACAATGGACCTTATATTTTGATGGATCCTACACACAACATGGCTCAGGTGCTGGAATTTTGTTCATCACTCCTGAAGGACACACTATACCAAGATCATATACGCTTATGTTTCCATGCACAAATAATGTTGCTATGAGGCATTGGTTATAGGCATCAAAATGGACATAGAATGGAAGATCACAGAATTAAAAGTCTACGGAGATTCACAACTAGTCATCAATCAAATCAACAATGACTATCAAACAAAGGACGACAAGCTGCTACCCTACAAGCAAATGGTGGATGATTTCAAACAATATTTTGTACACGTCACCTTCAAGAAAATACCAAGTTTGGACAACAGAGGAGTCGATGCCATGGCTATATCACTTCACTACTGCAAATTCCAGAGCAACAGAATCGTTACAAATTTTTGGTAGAGCAACTGTTCTCCCCAGCCTATGATCATTTGGAATCCCATGTTATCTATGCCTTGACTGAATCTGACTCTCTGTTATATGGATGGATATACGACTATCTTAAGAACAATATCCTACCCATTGACCTGTCCCAAAACCAAAAACGTAACTTTATCCGGCAAGCCGCCCATTATACTCTTACTGCTGATACTCTGTACCGTCGAGGTCTAGATGGTACTCTTCTTCATTGCCTTGATCATAATTAATCTAACTCCGCTTTACAAGAGCTTCATGAGGGTATATGTGGCACACATTCAAGTGGTCCTACTCTTGCTAAAAAGCTTCTAAGAATGGGATATTACTGGCCGACAATGGAAAAAGACTCTTACCACTTTGCAAAGAAGTGTCCTAAATGCCAAATCCATGGAAATCTTATACATGCACCAGCACAGGAACTGCATCCATTCACAACATCCTGGCCCTTTTTCCAGTGGGGACTGGAGTTGGTTGGCAAAATTCATCCATCATCTTTAAATGGACACAAGTTCATTATAACTATAATAGAATACTTTACCAAGTGGATTGAAGCGGTCCCCATGACCACAATAACTGGGAAACAAATAGCCTCTTTTATCCTTAATTATCTGATCTACAGCTATGGCATTCCAAGTTCCATCATCACATATAATGGACGACCTTTCAAGAACCAAGATGTGTAAGAACTATGTGAAAAAATCAAAATCCAACATTATTTTTCCACACCTTACTACCCATAGGGGAATGGTCAGGTAGAAGCATCCAACAAAACAATATTGAAAATCCTAAAGAAAACAGTGAATGATGTAGGCAAAGATTGGCATATACAACTCAATCCAGCACTTTGGGCATACAGAACTAGCATCCACACACCTATAGGAGCTACACCATATTCATTGGTATATGGATCAGAGGCAATTTTACCCTTGGAGGTAGAAATTCCATCTCTTAGAGTCTCTTTGAAAGGCTTAATCGTAGATGAAGAGTATCAAGTTAACCGACTGCAAGAGCTTGAACTTCTAGATGAACGATGCCAACGTGCCTACACTCATCTCAAATCATATCAGCAATGCATGTGCAGGAGCTACAACCACAAGGTCATTCCCCGAATTTTTAAAATTGGAGACCTTGTACTCAAAGATAATCCTAGAAATCAACAAGATCGGGAAAAGAAAGGGAAATTTGAACCTAACTGGTTAGGTCCCTATGTCATTATATCAACTTATAGATCAGGTGCCTATTAGCTAACAACTTTAGAAGGAGATGTGCTCGACGAACCAACTAACAGCATCCATCTGAAGAAATACTACACTTGAGTAGTCTAAATGCACGGAAAAGTCAAAAAATCAAAAATATCAAAAAATCAAGAAAAAAAGCAAATAAAAAGTTACAATAAAAACAACTAGTGAAAACCTGGCAATAGGCACTATTGTGAGAGGACAACTCCTCTATCTATATCCATACCGTTATATCCATAGTAAAGCACTATCGGCCATCACCCGACATTTTTATCACAATATCCATCCAGGACATACTTAGCGTAGTCACTATCCTGGTTTATCCGCATATCCTTTCACCACATCTCACCATGGCTTGGTAATCACTGTACAATCCACATTTGGAAACACACTTGACTAGGGGCAGTATAAACTTTCAGCACATTCAAGCCGTCAAAACTTGTCGCAAACTCAGAACATCATATCTAGCAAACAACACTCGCACAATCGCAAAGCAAAACATTGATCGCTTAACAGGATTCACAAAATATGATGGATGATTTTCTGAAGTATCAAATGTTGCATCTTGCATAAATTTTTGACTATTTTTGCACTTGAACTTTTTGAATTGTTGGATCCTCTAAATTTTCTCAACAATTCTTCAAAGCTAGAGAACATCGTGGGAACTCCGGTATTTTCTTAGTTTTTTGTCTGTGAGGCAATCAACTGTACTGTGTAAATACTTGTCTCAAGACATGATTCACAACATATCACTGAAGACATTATTCCACTTTACACATACACATGCTTTAATCTTGTTTGTTTATACGCAATCCGCACTCAAGTCATCCTGGTTCAATTATACCTTGACGTTTGTGCTATCTTGCAAAATCAAAAATCATGAAAAATTTTCTCAGGTCATTATGGTTCAATTATACCATTATGCTTGTATAAATTTTCAACATATCCCAAAATTAATCAATTCTCAATGATGATACATACAAAGAAAGCAAACAACATGTGGCTATATAGGGATGACAAGTAAAGAATGAGGATGCTCATAATCAATTAGTTGCATATCATTTTACAATTAGTTGCATATCATTTTAAATCTGGCATAAGTATCACAGCATACAATTATCATACATCTCATTTTCAAGATACATCTCACAGCATATCATTATCATACATCTCATTTTTCAAGATACATCTCACAACATATCATTATCATACATCTCATTTTCAAGATACATCTCACAACATATCATTATCATACATCTCATTTTCAAGATACATCTCATAGCATATCATTATCATACATCTCATTTTCAAGGTACATCTCACAACATCATGCATTATCACATCATATTCATCACATATCGCATCACATACAAGCATTACACCATCATAGAATAAACAAAAGCATGTATAAAACATAATCCATAACACATCACATGAGGATCAAAGAAAATGGTGTCGTATATATATCTCAAAAAATGATCAATGTACAAAATATGTCATGTCTGTGCCAATACAACAAAATGATCAAAATATAATGGAGACAACGTCTCTCAGGTATGACTATCTCCTGAAGGAGACGGTCTCGCTGCAGATGTCCCAGCACCTAGATCTCCAGGTGGATCCTTTCTAGGAGGCCTTGTCACGCCTTTTCTCTCTGTCCTCGACCCAGTATCTCAAGATCGATTGGATCTCAAAGAGATGAAACTCTGCACTTGACGCTCCCTAGGAACTGCATCCTCAGAATGGCACCGGTAATACTCTGCCTCCTTGGCTCTCAAAGCCAACTCTCAAGGTGTCTCTCATCGGACCACCTGTTGCCGCTCTCTGCAAACTTGTTGCAAGCTCGTCTACTCGACCCCGCCACTCTATCTCAGTATCATGCTCTGTGGTCAGCTGAGTAATCTGACAATGATGCGCCAACAACTGTGTTTGTAACTACTGCACTGACAACTGCAGCGATCTAATCTGAGCATCCTCCACATGCGTTGGAATCCACATCTATAGGGGTACCTATGAAGGGGTACCCCCTGTCCCTCTACCTATCCTCGGTACAGGTGGAGGTAAAAAATCTAACCTCCTCCTCTAGGTTAGTCGTCTGAAGTCATCATACCCTCCCACTGCCGCTATCACCTCCCCAACCTTCTCCTCACCCCCAGCTCTGATAGCCAAACCTCCTCTCCCTCTATCCATCATAGCCCATCGCACAGCTCTCTCCACCCATATCCCCTTATCACCACCATCTCCACCCTATCTCCTCTCCTCCCCCGATCTAATCTCCCTCTATCTCCTCGCCAACCTCAGCCACCTCCTCCACCATCTCCGCCATCACCTCCTCCTCCATCACCACCTCCCTCATCTATCTCCTCATCGTCATCAAAAGATGGAATCATCTCAGCTGGATCCAATATCCTGGCCACTACACGCGATGCAAAGAGTGCTGCAAACTCGTCAGTCATCCCTGCATCCACTATCTCAGGGGCATAATCCCAAATCTGTTTGGCTAAATGAAAGAACTCCTCCACTGCCACCGCATTATCAATCGTAGGTCCCCAATCTAGAATATCCTATCTCCGTCGACCATAAAAGCATGCTCCCTGTGGAATCCCCTACTGTCGACCATATTGACGCAGCACCCAACTATGCAGAAACCTCTCAATAACAAAGGGCATCCGCCCTATCAAATATCTGGGCATATAAATGTAGGGCATCTCCATCCCATCCTCTGCTCATACCTCGCAACCTGTATATGGTCGCCAGACGATCGTATCCATATCATCTAAAACTCTCCTCCAGTGCTCTAGTTTGCCTAGCTTATGCTGGACAACTATCCCTCTGTATCTGTATGCATATGCACACCCAACAGGCCTATCTTTGTTCGCCAGTGGCCTAGCTACAGGAATATGCTCCCACGCCCATACCTATAGTAGTGTCACTCCGGCTGATAAACTACCATAACCTAATGTAAATCCGTATATAAGTGGGCTAGCATAGCCGACCCCCATGCAAATCGACGACTTTGTGTCACCATATCCTCCAGAACCAATCCCCACCCCACTACTAGTCCCTTCGACCTACGGTCGGGACATAAAAACCCACCTATGAAACCTGCCAAAACTGATGGTAGAGGAGCGTAATCCAAATCCAAGAACTCCTGCCAGGGGATCTCATACCCACAAATAGTATCATCCTACAAGATCCGGCGAAGTGCCTCAGTCCCACACTCCTTAGTCTTCTCAAAGGGTAGCAATGCACCTACCACAGGAATCTGTAGAATCCAGTAACAATCTTCAGGTGTCACTGTAATCTCGCCTATCACCAAATGGAAGGCATTCATATCACTGTGCCACCTCTCCACAAATGTTGTCAATAAACCCCGATTCACAATAAACCAAGGCATATCTAACAACAAGGTTAGGCCACACCTCTCAATAATGTCTCTATCTACCTGTGTCAATCATGGTATCAATGACCACGGTCTCGGAAATCACTCACATGACTAAACCACTCCAAGACACTCCTGTCAAAAAGTGAAACAAGTCCAATATTAGTTTCCTCATTAAACATAGATACCAAAATCAAATTCATATCAAAACTTGAAACTTTGACAATCTAAATCCAGTTCCATATCATATCGATTCATCAAATCATATCAACTTGTAACACAACTCAAGTTTCACAATCATATCAACTTGTAACACAACTCAAGTTTCATATCAACTTGTAACACAACTCAAGTTCCACAATCAATGCAGCTTGTAAAACAACTCAAGCTCCACAATTCATATCAGAAACATTCATATAAAAAACCACAACATATCAAATCCACATCAAATCTATATCAAGTTGAAAAATCGCAAATCAAATCAAGTTATATCAGAACTCATATTGGACAACTCATAAGCAGACCAACAATTTGCAGCTATCCTGGCAGAGCTGGCATCAACCTACCAATTTTCTTCATTCACAAATCACACTATACCAATTTTTTTCCCTATGCGCTAAACAATCTTGTCTACACGCTAAACTGCTGATCATGCGCTACCCTATCCTCGCTAAGCGCTACTAAATCTACCCTATGCGCTACCCTTTTCTTCCAAAGCACCACCTAACTTATACTAAGCACTAAACTACCCTATGCGCTATTCTATCCTGCTCTTGCGCTACATATCTATCCCTATGCGCTAGGTCATACCTACGCGCCATTTGGCCCTACCCATGCGACCTCCTAGAAACCCTATGCGCTAGGTATCTCCTATGCACTACCCATTTTACCCTTCGCGCTACCCTGTGATCCTGGTGTGCTAACCTAACCCTAAGCGCTACCCTAACCTGTCGATGCAATACCCTACACTTTTCGGACGCTACCCTATTTCATTAAACCCTGCGTGCTACGAAACCTATCGTATGCGCTATTTCTTGACCCCGACGCGCTAACACGACAAATCCGCATGACAAATTAAAAAAATGACTAAAAATGACAAAATCAAAAAGGGGTCAAAAGGTTGACTTACTGGTGGTCCATATGCGACAGGCCTCCGATACCTCCGCACGCGCTCGAATCGATGAGTAGAATACGAAATCGGCATGTTGACTTCTCTCCAGGTGTCACTTTCTCTCAAGTCAACAAGCACAAATGAGACAAAATGAAATCATTTTTTCCCTTTTATAGGGTAAATCGAAATTAGGGTTCCGTAGAGGAATGTGACAATTGCTCGTGGTGTCTCATACAACCCTATCAAACATCATTATCGAGAGATGAATCAATTTCTCACATTCAACATAGACAAAAATGCAATCAAATTTTTCATGACAAATGAAATTTTCAACATTTTGATTCATCTCCGAAGGGGGCATTATCAACATCATTTATCAAATCTAGGGCACGACATAAACATCTTGACATAAAAACTGATCATAACCAAATCATGACAACACATCATTTTCTTTGAATCAACATGTGCACACATGTCACTTCAAAGAGGGGCAAAATGTAGACATATAAAAAAGACCATATTCCTAAATGAATATTTTATGTTCATTCATCTATTTTAGTTAAATCTAATTTAACTAAATCACCTACATTCCTCTATTTAATTAAGTAAATTATTCAATTTATTTAGTTAAATTCACTTAAGCCCTTTATGTCATTTAATTGAATAAATCATTTTATTTAATTAAAACCCTTCTTCTTACCTTTTAATTAAATTTACATTTAATTAATAGTTTACCCCAAATTGAATAAATCTAATTTATTCAATTTCCCAAATTGCAACCAAATTGAAATAAAGTAATTTATTCTAATTAATTCTATTTTCCCTCACCCACTTGCATTTTCCTACATCTCCCACTTGCATCCTAAACCCTATTCCTAATTTCTTCTAGAATCCATCTAATCATAATCAATTAACCCCAAACCCATCCATTATCCCTTTTCCTTAAATTTGAGAAGGTCACTTCTCAAATTTGGAGTAAAGTCTTCAAAAAGGAATTAAAGCCTTTATCCATTCAACAAGCTAACTTGTTGAATACCCCCAAATTTGGAAGGACTCTTACAAATTTGTTTCCAAAGTCTTCAAACCATTAATGGTTAACTAACCCTTAGTGGCATGGTTAGAGACTTTTTGACTAACTTAACCTCCATATAACCCAAGGGTCTCATCAAGCATTTATTACTTTGACCATGGTTATTCCTTTAACCTTTGCACAAGAGTTTACCCCTTGGGTAAAAGCTTTATCCAATGGATAACCCTAACCTAACCTTAACCCTTACCTCCTAGGGTAACCATGAGGTCTTCTCAAGCATTTAATGTTTCTTACCTCTCCTCTCAACAAGTCTTATGTTGACAATTGTCACCATTTCATTGGTGAAAATTGAAAACATGGATTGACAACTTGACCCTTGATTAACTCTTTCAATTCTGACCATCCATTGCCCTATTTTCACTATAAATAGAGCTCTCATTCCTCTATTTTGGAGATCCGTGCAAGCTTTTAGTATCTCATTTATGCTCAATTTTATTAACACATCTAGCTTCTCTTTGTAATAGGAATTAATCTAATAAGCATTTTAGACTATTTCCTTTATCATTAGCTTAACTCATAAACTAGTATATCATGTTAGGATAGTATTGCTACTAATCTTGTCATCTTATAATCTAGTTTATTGCATTTGTATAATCATGCATAGATAGGATGCATTTTCATAGCTAAATCAATCATAAGCATCCCCCGTTCTTGCATTTGTCATCCCTAAGCCACTTTGCTCAGTGATCTGAGAGAAAAGGCATTGGCTTGAGGGACCTTGTGAGATAGAGAACCATGGAACCAACCTTGGGAAGTTGAGTCATTCTTCATGACTCCATAACTTACACCAAGAAGTCTTGTGGGTGTGTGGACAGGCCTCTTTGAACTTCATTTTTTTACATTTTAAATTTCATTGCCCCACTTTTCCCGCACACAGTTAGGATGTTTGAGAGGGGTTTCAAACCTCTATGAGTTATAATGCAAAATCTAGTTTTTGGAAGATCCTCCAAATTTCAGACGTAGTCAAATTTTAGGACATTTCAGGATCCGGAGTGAAAAACTTGTAACCACGATTTGAAATTAGGCTTGTGGAAGCCCACCTAAGGTTTTGGATTTTCACTAACTTCTTTTTCTACAGGTTTCTAATAGTTTCTTGCAGATTTGGAGGATTTAAGTTAGGATTTAGTGATTTCTTTTCTAGTTTTTTCAAAAGTTGGCTAAAAAGAACTCATATTTCCTTTTGGTTAAAAAGAACTTCATTTTTCAATTTGGTGTTCTAAAAATTACCTCACTTCTTTTTGGGCTCTAAAAATAATCACATTTGCAAGGTAAAAGGAACAACAAATCAAACATTTACTTTCTTGCAAAGCTGGGATTCACACCTCAAATTTTGGGCTCTAAAAAGAACAACAATCTTTCATTTTCTTGCAAAGGTAAAAAGCACAATCAATCTTAATTTTTTCAATTTAAAAAGAACAATCAACTTGTCCATTCTTACAAAGCAAGTTACTTTTTGCAACAATTTTCATTTTGTTGACCAAGATTTCCAATTCCTAGTTTAGAAAATCATTTGCTATGTGGGGCTAAAATAAACACCATGCTTGTTGGAGCAACATCTCCAAATAGAGGATAGATCACATTTCTATGGAAGGTTAAAATAACACTTATACTATGTGTCTTGAAAGTGGTAGGCATATGCTCTCCCCTTAATTGGGTGACCAAAAAGCCAAACCCACTCTTTTATGCTTTCTTTACTTTCAAGCAATTAAATCCTTTAAGAGGTCTGCCTTCCCAAAGCCTTGAGGGGGATAGTGAGAAGGGTACGACCCAAGTGGGAAATGACTTTATCGCCAAGTTTACCAACCCACTATAATCAAATGTGGAGGCTGATGAAAATCCCCTCCAACAGAAGTGTGTATTTGATAGCCTTCCCCTAGTATCTGTGTGATGAGAAAAGTCTTTGTTCTAAACGTTGGGAAGCCTCTTAATTGAGTTTATCATTTTCCGCACCGAATGGAATCCTTACTATGAATCATAGAAGTAGAAGCTTTGAGCTGAGTCATTTGCCATACATTGGCAATATCATAGTGCAAGGGTGGGGAAGAATCTGCCCCCAAGATTACTCACCATATATCTCCCAAGATAATACTCAATTGAGGAGCAATTCTCTTTGGGTTAATTTCTGGAAAAAGGCAAAAAAATAGGTGCCCTCTAGGGGGTGAAAAGGTTGTTTTAGCTGATGTAGTATCAAGACTAGTGGGCTATGATATTGTCAATGACCCTTGAATAAAGAGTCTACTTGGTGTCTTATTTGTATCCAAACCAGTGAAAACATCAGGGATTTGAACACATCCTCAAAAGAACATACACTAAATGTTTAGCATCAGGATGACCATTGTCTTCATGTGTGTTAAGTATTCTTGTCACAAATGATCAAACATCTTGCATAGCATCAATCAAAAAATCAAAAAAATAAAAATAAAAAAATCAATTCAAACAAGGATAAATCATAAGTGGAGAAGTTTTCAAATCCTACAAAGAATCTTTTGAGGTGGTTATCAACTTTTCAAATTATCTTCAGGCAAGAATTTCATCCAAAAAGATTAGGGGAGTATCAAACCAAGTGATCAAGAGTTTATCATCCAACTATCTCAAGGACAACAATACCTAGCTAGGTATTCAAGTTAGTCAAATCAAGTTTCCATATCGAGAGACTTTACCCATATCATTTGACGTACTTTGTCATAGGGGCCTATCAAACAAACCCTCTATTTGACTTAGTGTTTTGGGTATCCAAAATGAAGTATCCATCAAGTCAACAACATCAACCTATCCAAATTGAAACTTTGATCACTCATGTGACCATCCCTTGTCGCTTGAAAAAGAAGAATATTATTCAAAGGAAATGCGTCCTAGCCTAAATCAAGATCAAGATATCATGGCTCTCCAATATAATCCCACTTTTTATCAAGATCCTACCTATCAAGAATCTTATGATGATCCCCTAAGATTTTGGTATTCCATCCATGATGATCCCCTTTTATCTCAAGATCAGAGTCCCATTCAGCATCCACCTCCTAAGAAAGAGTGTGATATCCCTTCCATCTCCTTCACTAATATAATTCAAAATCAAGAGAAAAGATCAAACTCAAATGATCCTACTCCAAGTCAAGATCAAGATCAAGGAATCCTTTCATCCTCCAAATCCATTTTAGGTCCTTTCATTCCAAAGTCAAACTCTTCATCCTCCAAATCCATTTTAGGTCCTTTCGTTCCAAAGTCAAACTCTTCATCCTCCAAATCCATTTTAGGTCCTTTCACTCCAAAGTCAAACTCTTCATCCTCCAAATCCATTTAAGGTCCTTTCGTTCCAAATTCAAACTCTTCATCCTCCAAATCCATTTTAGGTCCTTTCATTCCAAAGTCAAACTCTCCATCCCTTCCATCCATCTTGGGTCCTTACTTCCCTCCATCCACCATTCCATCACCTCAAATGATCCATAAGAAATATCAACAAAGGCACACATGTTTGAACTTCTTTCAAACATCTATCTAAACATGTTTTCAAAACTATTCTTCCATCATTTCCTTTATCTATTTTGGGTTCTTATATCCCAAAATTCAATTTTCCTCCATCTCTTCATCACTTCTCAAGTTGTGTACCAACACTCATCTTGAATACATTTCCATATATCTTCGCACAAATCTTCAATCATTCTATCTATTATCCAACACCTCTTTTCTATCCTTCCATCCCTTTCATTCAATCCTTTGCATAAATTCATCATCTGTGAAATAAGCATTTGTGTCATTTTGTCACATGCTTGCCCATGCTCAAATATCATGTTCAGTCCTTTTCCTAGATATCTATTCATGATACACTTCAGAATTTGAGGTTGTTCCTCTTTAACATTATCTTTTGGTTGGGATACACACTCAATCCAGAAAAGAACCACTTATTGTATCTTGGTACCGACATCTTTTGATTACTACATCTCATACACACACAATAAATTGCTCTAAATCATTGTGATCTCTTAGTTGAAGACATGGCTAGTGAAAAATCTAAAATCTTGCTTCAACGCCACTGTAATTATCAGACCCGTGCAAGTTTCATTACTTACAAGCCAATGCAACCAAATTAAGAAAAGAAAAATACAATATCAAAAGATCCAAAGCATGATCAGGAAAAGAAATATCCAAAATAAGAAAAAATATATATATCAAAATGCTTGGCTATGGGAATATGCGAGTAACTCCATCAACGCTATGGACACTTGGCTAGCAATGGACAAATATTTGTGATATTACAGCGATAACCTCATTGGAGCTATGGACGCTTGCTGGCATCGAGGCTCTATCCAAGATGATTTTGAAGTCAGAGTAACTCATGTAGCTAGCCACGTTGGATTCTGAAGATTACAATGATCATATGAGCCAAAACAAACCCAATTGCACATGCATGGGTAATCAAATACTAAGTACCTTGATCCAGTTTGGGATTCTTCTTCCCTTTTGAGTCTATTTCCTAGTTGCTAGATATGTTTGGTTGAATTTTTCGGAGGTTCAAAGTGTGGGTTGGGTCTCTATCTAAGTTCAGGAACACTTATTCAAGTGGTGCTAAATGTTGTGACAATATTACATATCACCTCTTTACAAATGGAGACCTCTATACTTGGGGTCAAAGTTTCATCCACTCTATTCTTCATACCACATCTCCCATTATCCTTCCTCCAGTATCCATTACCCTATCTAAATTCATCCAGTTCTATCTACAATCTTGCTTCATGCTAATCTATACCATATGTCCTAACTATTCATTTCTTCCATCATCTATCACTATCTATAATCTTGTTTCTCCTATCCACATCCTATCTCCATCCATATCCCCTTTTCCATCCTTGATCTTGATCAAAACTAAGGACAAAAATATGATTTTAAAAAAGATCTTGACATGTCTCTTCATGTTCCATAATAAGATGCATCCATCTTTCACCCATTAATCTTCAACTCAACAATTCAATCATTCCTTGTCTTGCTATACATTGGGGCAACCAAATACATCTTGCTTCTAATTAAAAAAAAATCACAAAATGTCCAAAAACTAAAAATTAAAAAAATCGAGAAAATCAAATAAAAAATTAAAAATCAAAGCATGACAACATGGACCATCCATCAAATCAGATCAACAACAGGAAAATTCTCAAAGTCTACAATCAAACTAATCACATGTCTAGTTAATCAATATATCTATCAACATCAATGTGTCTTATACAATGATAGGTACACTTGAAACCAAACATATCGGTCTTATATGAGGTACTCACTCTTTGAAACCAGACATTCTTATCAATCATCGAATAAATCAAAACAATGACATAGATCAATATGACTACTAGATTTTGTTTTGGTTAGTCTTATCTTTATCAATTGATGGCAAGACATGTTTCATCTCTCAAAAACAAAAAAGGGGAAAATGCCTAAAAAGCATAAAATAGAGAAAACAGAAAAAAAAAAAAAAAAAAATCAAATATGGAAAAAATGCAATAAGTTTAGATAGTGAAAACCTGGTAAATAGGCGCTATCTAAAAGTAAGTTCTTCCATCTATAAGATTGCTTCATGCACCTATCTACTCCATCCTATTTGCATCTATTGTTTCCATCTATCCTAGCTCATCCATTTCATCTTTCGCATTCATTGCTCTAAACCATTTAACAAGAAATATGAAGCTTACCAAAAATTATCAATCTTTGACATACTTAGTGTAGTCACTGTCTTGGATTTTATCAATTATATCTGCATTATATCCCACCATGTTTTGGATCATCATTTTTCGTACATCCATAATAAAGTTTGTTTCCGCTAGGGGAAAAATCCTAATTCCTTTTGCTAAGGTGATCTTTTAAATCTTTGAAAATCCAAAACATTCAAAAAACTAAAAAAAACAAAACACCTAGGGTTTTGAAATAGATAACGCGCAACAAAGCAACGAAGATCAAGGCCTTTTGTAACAACTAAATCGTGAAACTCAGAAAATGAAGAATCAACCAGTAAGTAATAAAGGATTATCAATGATCATTCATCAAGATGATTATATCAGTTAAATGACCATGAGAACATGTGATTGGCATACAAGATTCAGTGTTTATATCTTGATTTTATTGCTAATCATGTACTCTATCTGACTCAAGGATGTCCATGACTAGAGAAGCTATGATGGGGCATGATTATTTTCTTTGTTTGTTATCTGTGGTTTATCTCTTATTAAGGTATGTACTTGTCTAAGGATATTATTGGCAAAAGATCAAGGAGGACGTTTTGAGTCATGCATGAAAGGGGATAATCCTTGTCTGTTCTGCAAGAAATACTCAGGTCAACTTGATTCATTATATCAAGTTGCTCGTATAAACTTGCTATATCAAAATCCATGTAAGAAATACTCAGGTCAGCTTGAATAATTATGTCAAGCTGCTTGTATTTTCTTACAACATTTTAAAGCTCAATGATGAAATCAAGCACTGTTATAAGATATCATATGAAGAATGGAAGTATCATTTTAGTTAGATCATTTTAGATTATCTCATTATTCATCTGCATTATAAGCATTCATTTTAAGTTGCATTATAAGCATTTCATTCCATTCAGAGATCAACAGTCATAAATAAGGATTGAGTATACTTGGGCAAACAAAAGCAATTTGCATTTGATCATTTTAAGTTCATTCATTTTATTTAGTTGCATTTGATCATTTTAAGTTCATTCGTTTTATTTAGTTGCATTCAATCATTGCATTAGTTTGCATTTCATTAATCATGTAGTATATCATCATTTTTATTTGCATTAGGATCCTTATGATTTTAAGTTTATTTTTTACCATTAAAGTCATTTAGTTGCATCTTTGCACTTAGATTCATTATAATCATAAGTATTACATATAAGCATCCATAAGTTGCATTTCATAATCATCATTTGCATTTTTAAATCATCAAAATAAAAAACATTTGATGTAGATCATTTGCATTTCAAATCATTATATGCATACACTTTAATAATAAAAAAATCAACATTCATTTGCATTTTTCATAGATCATTGCATTTGCACCATTTAAGTAAAGCATATCATTTAAGTTAGTAACCATTAAAGTGCATCCATAATCATCAAAATCAAAAAATCAAATGCATTTTCATTTCATCGTCATTGCATCATATAGAACATCATCATCATAAAATAAAGGAAAGAAAAGATCATCATAACATCATCCATCTAATCGCTACATATATGAATCATGAAGCACATATATCATCATCATATAGAGTAGCATGCATAATAAACCATATATCATCATCATATAGAGTCCATGTCTACATATAGATCATCATAAACAATAAAAAAAGTCCAAGTATACAATGATATCAGATCAATAATAAAATACAAGTGCCTCATCAATATCAATCACGTCTACAAGCCAAGGTTGTCCTGTGCCACTACCACCTGACTATGTCCATCTTTGTGGTTGTGGGCGAGAAGATCCTTCAAATGGATGTCCCCCCCAATCACCACTCCTTTGAGGAGGTCCAATGACCCCACCGCTACTAGTATCCATCCTCGTAGTAGTATGATAGCTACCTGCACTCTGACTCTTTATGACTAAATCCTCATATAATCATCGCCAGTGTGTTGTCTCCTTCCCAGCCTGAAATAGTTCTCTGACAATATCGGTTGAGAGAGTGTCAAATCCAACCTATTGAATGTGATCAAGAAGGGCTTGATTATCTTGGTGTCTCCTAATAGACCTGTCTCTCTCTGTCATAAGTGTCTGCACATGTGCCCTAAGCTGATCAATCTGTGCTCTAAGATCATCCAAGGTCTCCTACTCTGGCACATCCTGCTGAGGTGTATCCTGAATCCCCTCATCTCCACCTCCCTCTACACCTACTGGAATCTCAACTCAAGTATCCCTCAAGACCCGTCATCTAATGAGAGGAACGTGATCCTCTGAATCCTCCTCTCCACCATGAGCTGCAATAACCCTAGGATCTAGCTGAATCTGACCAAAATCAATGCCCCTCCCGCAGCCCCTATCCAATCCAATGCTCATGCCTCCTCCTATAGAGGTTAATCCTCTCACTGATCTCATACCTACCTTGCCTGTATCCCTCCCAATCCATCCTGCATCTCTCCCTCCCATGGGAAGTGGTCTCCCAACCCTGCCAACCCGTCCAAAAAGTCCTCCACAGACTCTCAATCAACCTCCTCTCCATCTAGGTCTCCTACCGCCTCTGCCTCTATCTCCTCCCTCATCTCCCTCATCTCTGGCCTCTCGAGCAACTCTAAGCTCTCATATTTGTCTCTGTCTCCTAATTATGGCATCATCTGAATCATCCTCCTCATCTCCTGAGCTGGGAGGAGGATTCAAGGAAAAGGGTGTGCAAGCATGTACTAAGCATAATCCATAGTCACCCCAGGATCTAAAATGTGTAATCTCAAATCATAAGCTACCATAGGAGCAGCCAAAAACTTTGCGCGTTCTATCTCAAAAGACAAAGAAGGTCCCGAATCTCGCCTATCCTTGTACTGTCGTGCATACATGGCGACACAAATAGGCATATGTTGAATGATACCAAACTATCTCAAAATATGACTAATCAACTATCACTCAATAATGTATGGAGTATGACCAATCAAATATCGACTCTGCAAAATATATGGTAATGTTCATCCATCATCCATCCATGGCTCACAATCGATATAGGGTCTCCAAATGATGCTATCCAGTGAATCCAGAACCCAGTGCCAATACTCCATCTTACCCAGCTTATGTTGAGTAATGATACCTGCATATAAATAGACATATGGCTGCCTATCACCACGAACTCTATGATGTATAGGTCAAGTAACAACAATGTGCTCCCAGCACTAGATCTGTAAAAGTGTACATCCTCCAAACAGACTAGCACCGTCATCAAAGACAACCTGATGAAGATCATGATATAAATGAGCAAGCATGCAAACACCCCACACATATCGAGTCCAATGCTACATCATGCTCTATATAATCTCACCCCAACCAATAACGAAACCTCGAGATCTCCTGTCTGGACAGATGATTCTGCCAATCAATCCTGCGAGAATAACTGGGAGAGTCTCGTAGTACATGATCATATCCTCCCATTGAATCTCTCCTCTGGAAATGCTCTCATCACCAAATACGGCTCTGCAAGCCTCTGTCCCTCCAAGATCTTGAAAATCATACTAGACTACTCACCAGTCATGGGGATGTGTAGAATCCTGTAGACATCCTCGAGTGTCACACTAATCTCACCAGTAGGCAGGTGGAAAGTGTTATGCTCGCTATACCATCTCTCTGCTAAGGCAATCAACAAACCCCTATTATGGGTAATATCAGGCATGTACAACAAATGATTTCATGTGTAGGCATCTATATGTCTAATCTCAGCCTATGTAAGCTTTGGCACTGAATGGCGCATGGACGGGAATTTTTCCCGACACTGGAGAACATAAAGCTTCTCCTGTTTAACAAGAGAATTTGATCTCTATCAATTATCTATCTATCAAATCCAAAGAGATCGCTAATCTATCAAAATATAAATCACATCAACTACCGACTAAATCTTTTCTAAAAAGAAAATCAGGCTATCAAATCAATTTTTAAATCATCACAAATGATTTTTTATATCAATCACTGAGTTCGGTCAAACTCTATCAAGCTCTTTATCAGAGACTGAATTGGTCTCTTAGAGCTAGTCTATCAATCTACCAATCAAATCAATCAATCATTTATCCTATCAATCAAAATTATCAAATTCTTTATCAATCAGACATCAATCAGCATACCTATCTATGAAATTCACGCATCCAAATATCAATCCAAATCGTCTAAATGAATTTTAACATAGCAAAATCAAACAAATTCATTTTTTCACCGAATGCGCTATTCCTCAAAACAAAAGCGCTATTCTATTAGGCACGGGCACTGAAACACACAAGTGCATGAACCCACATAACTAAAGCGCTAACAAATGATGCAAAAGTGTGAAAACAATCATTTTCTCTAACATACATCACAAAAGCATGAGCACACCAAACAAAAGCGCTAAACATGCATAAGCATGAACATTTCTAACAAAAGTGTGAACATACAAATCAAAAATGCTAAACTATCAAAAGCGCTAGCATAAAATGCATAAGCACTAACATTGGAGACAAAAGCGCTAAAACAAAATGCCAAAAATAAAATAAAAATCAAAGTAGCCTAACATGTGCCGAAAAACAAGGAAAGTTGTATGGAAAGTTGCAAACAAGCTTGGGATAAGGTACATACCGGATAACCATACTCAGGAGGTCGATGATAACATCGTACACGCTCAAATCGATGGTTCTTGAACGGGATAACCATTTTGCCAGCTCAACAAGAAAATTCTTTTCACTCCACAAGATGACAAGGATGCAAATGAGGATAAAATTAGCCTAGGTTAATTTTATAATTACCATTTGAAAGGGTAATTAATGCTTTTAAGTGGGGCAATTTTATTTATTTTTCACAAATGAATTTAATTGAAGGACCTTTTTAATTATTATGAGATTAATCGCTTATCCAAAAAATTTAACAATTTCACGATCAATCTCCCGAGGGGGCACACAATCAGAATTTTATCTCCATCAGGCGCATTATCAAGACTTGATTTAATCTTTGAAACAATGTTGTCTCAACATCATTTCAAAGAGGAGCAAAATATATACACATAAAAATGGCTATGAGCAATTAAATAAATATTTTATATTTATTTAATAATTATTCTTCTATTAAATAGTTAATTTGAAAAGATTAATTTATTTTTCATTTCATGTCCTTATATTAATTAATTTAATTGAAACATTTTATTAATTAATTCATTTATCCTTTTCCTCTAATCAATCAATTAAATATCTAATATTTAATGGTTATTCTTCTATCATATAGTCTCATTAATTAAATAATTGCTTAAATTATTTAATTCATTTCCAACTCACCTTCCATATCCACTTCATCTTTCCTTTGCCAACTCATCCATCATGTGGCTAAATTAATTCAACAAAATTAAAATAAATAAAACATTTATTAGCCATTTATCTCCAACTTCCAAAATAACTTAAATATGTGTACGTACACATATTTCCTAACCTTCTTCTATATTCTCTCCAATATCCCTATATTTTAGGACAACTTGAGTCCACTTGTCCTCTCATTCCTACATCTTCTCCAACTATCCTATATCCTCTCAAGTCTTCAACTCAAGCAAGGTGAGATGAGTGACACTTGTCTTCTCCTTACCCCTTTCTCTCAACCTTCAACTTCTTTCTCATAGCCATCTAGTTTGCAAGATTCGATCATGACCATTGATCTCTGCCACCTAAGCTCATGCACTCAAAAATATATAAAAAGAGGTCCTCTAAGCCATTTTGAAACTAATAGACTAATATCTAATCATATAGTCACTGTAGGAGTCTTCATTTTGCGTTCGTGAGTTTGAGTTTGAAGCAAATAACAATTTTAGAATTTCTTTCATAGCTTAATATCATGTTAGCTTAAATCATTTGCATATGCATATCATAGTATCAGTTAACTATCAGCCCATTCTTCATATGCCATCTTGGAAGCTACCAGTGCTTGTTTGAGAGCAAATCATCTACAACTAGGAATAGTGGAGTTAGGACACAATGAGACTTAAATCATGAAGGTAATAATGTTTTTATTTTATATTCATTTCATGTAGTTCCATTGGTTCAGTTTGGATTTCCTATAGTATTTCCTTTGTATTTTGTGAAGCTAATATGTTGCAAGTAGTATTCTGAAGATGAAATTTTCAAGTCGACACAAGTTATTTTTGACATTTCAAACTGATTCACATCCTCCTGTTAGTCCTATTGGGTGTTCAACAATAAGATGGTGTCCCACTTGTTAACTTGGAACATGAAAGAAAAGAACCTACTGGTGGAATTATAGAAGAGGAAAATACTAATAAGAATATTATTGAGGTTGTCAAAGACCAACCTCAAGCTAATGATACCCCGTTTGAAATAGTAGAAGATCAACCTAATCAAGAAAATGAACAACTAGCAAAACGCTTGCCATCATGTGGGTTGCCATTGGTAGAGTATTGAGAAACTCTACTATATTCGATGCACCCTTATTGGAAATTATGCAAGATAAGGAAGAATTGGAATCTCTCGTGAAAATAATTAAACATGCACTAGCACATGAAGTATCTTGTATAAAAGAAGTTATAGAAGAAGAGGAAGTTAGTCTAGAACCTAATCTTAAACTAAAAAAGGAAGTTGAGATAGAATTAGGACATCAATAGAAAAAGGAGAGTGGAGATGTAGATATAACAAATCTGATTCGAGATAAACAACATATTACCATATATGAGAAAGAAGCTAATAAGTCAAGGTCTCAATCATTAAAAGCAACTAATTATTTCAAGATCAAGGAGATACAAGAGATATCGTAGATAGGTTAGCTTAACAATTGTAACCTTTCATTTAGGTTCAACTAGTCTCATCAAATTTTAGAAATCTAATACATGAATTGAAAACCCCTAAGCATGAAATCAAAACAAAGACTACATATGCTTTCAAAAGGGATGCTACTAGAGAAAAGGATAATGAAATTGTCACTTCCATAGGGGAAAAGGATAAAGATGAAGTCGCAATGAGGGATGATCAACTCACTATAGTACACCTTGGTCATACTTCTACAGACCAAGATATTGTGGATTTGAGAGAGAATGTTGAAATGATGGTTGATAGGTTGATAAAAGATAATAAAATAAATAAATATCTGAAAGAGAAAATAGTCTATTTACAAGACTCTATTAGGCGACTCACTCAACATAGTAGGCTTATAGAAGAATTACCTCCTAACCCTATCAAAATATCAAAAGAACAAGAGGACTCTATAGATATCATGAAGTAAAAAAAAGATGTATTTGATGACTAGATTTATATTCTCATTAGTAAAGGAGAATAAGTCATTAAGGTAATTTTTGGGAGGTAACAAAAAATTGCACAATGGAAAAGGCAAATAAAGAAGTTGAGTAATTATGAAAACAAAATAGCCTAGATTGATATAGAATTAAAAATAATGATAACCATTTAGAAGTTAGGTGATGAGTTCTTACTCAAAGAAAAGATTGGTTCTAAAGAAGACACCCTAAAGATAAAGAAGTGGGAAATGTAGTTCAACATCGAAAAAGATAGAGCGAACGAATATATAGAGTATATGGATAATATATCCAATATAGTTGAGAAATTTAAAGATAAACATATTGTATGGTAGACACTCTCAATAAAGATTACATTGGAGGGGCTAATCTAACCAATGGAGATTCAATAATAAAAAGTTTAAAAGTTACTTTGATAAAGTAACAAGAGATCCTCTTGCCCATGTAAACAACAACCTTACAAAAGATGTGACAAGGATAAGAGAACTTACGAAAAGACATAATTGCAATACAAAAACCAAAGACATGAAGATTAAGAAAATATCAGAGATATATGCATTTCAAAAGGTTAATTGGAGGTTAACCTATAGCACTCCAAGAACATTTAAGTGATGTTAGCCTTTATTGACTATAGACTAAGGCAAGGAGAGATAATAATTGAAAATAATTAGATAAATAATAAGTATGCCTCCAAATGACAAGTTTTGTAGGGATTTTAGTGTTAACCTGCACAAGCTAATTTTGGAGATAAAATTGACAATACCAAGTAAAAGGAATCTATTGATAAAGTTTGACCTGGTCAAAGTAGTGAAGCACAATTGGAGTATTTTTCTTAGGTTTAGTCAAAGAAGTTTTTCGAAACTCCTTAGCCAGTTGTCACTTGCCATGTGTCCTAACCTTTATGACTGTTTCTCTAATATTTTGAAGTGAAATGTAACCAACTCCAAACCTTATTCCCTATAAAAGGCCAAAAGATTTCTTTTTTGAAAGATCATAAATTGTTGAAACTTGTGGAACTATGATTGGAGAATTTTTTATTCTAGTTTACTTCATGGTTTCTATTTGATATCCAATAAAATCTTGTGTATCTTGTTGAGACTTTGTATAAGTCACAACCAATTTGAAGGCTATTATTAATCATAAACCTTGTATAACTTTTATTGATTTGATTAAGTTGAATATCAAATTGATGTGTCATTTGAGGGTGCATTTTGAATCATTTTGCTTGTCAATCAATGTTCCTTTGAATTTTCCACTATTGAATGAGTAGATATGAAATTTTGGTGGGGTATTCTTATTTTCTTTACTTTAAAAATCTCACCTAATATGTGTGGTAAATACATGGACAATTTAAATTCTTTTAGTAATCTTTCTATCCCTAAAATCATTTGATTTTTTTCTTTATATAACCAATATGTTTTAAAAAATCATTTTGAAAGGACGTAATATTCATAAATTCCTAACAAGTTGATGGAAATGGCTTGAATATAAATAAGGAAGTACATATTAGAGGACTAAAAAGGGGTTTTGGAAGAACATTAGAAATCCTATAAGTTTTTCAAATAACATATGAGGTCCCTTTGTGGTAATAGCTGATACAACAAACCCTAAGTGAATTTAGTAAAATCAAGAACTAGTAGTCAAAGCCTTGAGATTGCAAATTTATTAGTTTCATAGATCTTTCAAGAGAGATAAGATTTTTTTGTAAAAATCTATCTATGTTTGTATATGTGATTAACAACCACATCAACAGGATCAAGCACTACAACCTGTTGGCATTATGGATGAATTGATTATGTGTTGCATTGATGTCAACACTAGTTGTTATGGTTGGTTATCGGCAGACAGGTTTTGGTTACCAGTAGAAGATCTAGTGTTACCGGCAGAAGAGACTATTTGTTGATCACTTGCGGCATGTTTGGATCTATGGAATGTGATTGGTTACATGTGGTACGTGCTTTTGGAGCATGTCCTGGTCAAATGGTATTGACTTGGTAATCGGATGCTATCATACACTCTGGTAAACCCTTACTGACACTAGTTGAAGGCTTTACCGGCAGAGCTTTCATTGAGGAATCTTGACAGGATGCATAATTGGTGTTAGTGCAGCTTCTAGATGGATTTAAGGATGTTGAAGATGTTCTTTGATAATGCTTCAACTGCTTGAAGACATTGCTTTGGCATGGTGGACCCAGAATAGGTCTAGTACCTATCTAGGTTATGGACCGGTACCATGATAATGTGTTCGAGCTACACGTTACCAAGATTTTTCGGGATGATTTATGGATTGTTATTGTTGTTTGGGTCTTAAGATGACATGGCATATCATTGTAATATGGATTTATGTAATGATCTTATTGTAATATCTTTTAGGTGGCCGACCTAATTGGTTTAGGCCTTAGGGTTGGTATAAAATGATGTAAGATCTCATTGTAGATCGTGGTATGGGAATGGAATAAGTGTCATGGTATTGGAATGTAATATCATATGCAGAGGAGATTTGGTCGATCATAGGTGATTGAATTGGGAAAGAGGTCAAAGGCCTCTGATATTGAGCTTAATCGAGACTATAATCAGGCATGGTAGATGTTATCTCTGGCAGTTCATTCTATTGGATTTTTGTCCATTTATCTTAAGATGGTTGTTGCCTCTCTATATTTAGTGACTCTTTTGTAGTGAGCAGTACGTTCTAGGTAGTGTGCCTTCCTGCATGTGCAGGCCCCTCATTGTATCACATACTTTCTACAGAAATATCATCTAACTGTGGGTAGGCTTCCCACCGTGGTTTTTCCCTTTCTGGGTTTTCCATGTACAAATCATGGTGTTATGTGGTATGGTTGCTTTGCATTGATTATCTGTTTAATTGTTAAGTTGTATTGTTTACTGAAATCTATTTCTGCTTTACCGGTACTTAATCTGGTTAAAGGTTATTAAGTGGATTAAATGTTATAATCTGTTAACAACTGATTCAACTCCCCTCCCCCCCTCTCTCAGTTGTTCACCAGTTATCCTAACAATTGGTATCAGAGCTTTGGTCCTCTTTTGCAAAAGTTGAACCGCTTGAGGTAGATCCTATGGAAGCTAACACTTCTAATCTATCAGCAACTATTTTCAGAAGAGAAATCCCTAAGCTTGATGGAACAAATTATGGGATATGGAAAATTCGAATGGAGAATCCTCTTAGATGTCTTGGCAAGGATATTTGGGAGATCACTGAGAAAAGATACACACCTTATGATCCAGCCTCTAGCAATCCTGCTCCTGCAGACTTGGACAAGAATATTGAAAATGATTGCAGAGCTAGATAATCCCTCTTGTGTGCACTTATTGATCAGCAAATCATGGGATTGACTGATAAATCATCGGCAAAAGCTATGTGGGACAAATTGCAAACTCTGAATGAAGGTGATCCTACTGTCAAAATTGCCAAACTTGATGGCTACCGGGTAAGATATGAAAACTTGAAGATGGAAGATAATGAAAGAACTGTTGTGTTTATGAAAAAAGTAAATGAGATTGTTATGGGAATTCAATGTTGTGGAGGATTTCTGAGTGAAGATGAAATATTTTCCAAAGTCTTGAGAGCCCTTCCACCGGCCTACAAGATGAAGGCAACTGCAATTAATGAGTTGAGAACAATGGCAAACACTTCAATTAATAGGGACATTCTGATTGGGAAATTATCTGCTTTTGAGCTTGAAGAATTTGGATCTTCTGGAGCTGTAAAGTCTGAACCTACTTTTCATGCATCATCATCATCATCTACCGGCAAAAGTGATTGGAAAATCTTATATTCAAAAGAATTGGAAGACATGAGGAAAGAAGCTGAAGGATTTGAGCAACTTGAAGCCTTATTTGCTAGAAGAGTAGCTAAAGGTCTGATAGGAAGTAAGCATGATGGAAAAGCACCTTTTAAATGTTTTTCATGTAATAAGATTGGTCATATTGCATCTAGATGTCTTGAAAGGAATGCAAGTTTTGAGGAAAGAGTTAAGAAATCATTTAAGCCTAACCAGAACAGATACAGATTCAAGAAAAGTAAACAATGCTACATAGCGGATGAGGAAGGAGTAACTGATGACTCTAGAGATGAACCGACAGAAGACTCTACTAGTTGATCCGGCAATGGAAAGGAATGGGTGTTCTATGCTTTAAAAGAAGATGAACCGGAACCAGCTATCAAAAATGAAGAAAAGGCCTTGCCAGCAAAAGTTGAAGATAAGGATGAATGGGTAATTGATAGTGGATGCTCGCATCATATGATTGGAGATAAAGGAAAATTTATGTCCCTGCAAGAATACAATGGCAGTCAAGTCAGATTTGGAGATGACAAAGCATGTATGATCAGAGGTGGAGGTATTATTTCTTTGGATGGCAAGCATAACACTGATAATGTCTATTATGTAGAAGGTTTAAAGCATAATCTTTTGAGCATTGGTCAATTGGTGGACAAGGGTTTCCAACTTTAGTTTAAAGATAGAAAATGCAAAATCATTAACAAGACTAGTTTGGAGATTGCAACCGGTACTTAGACTGGAGGTAATATCTTTCACTTGAACACTAGTAATAAGACATGTTTGTTTTCTCATATTGATGAGATTTGGTTATGGCATAAGAGGTTGTGTCATGTTAATTTTGATTGTATTGTTAAGATCAGCTCAACTAAGGCAGATAGAGATATACCTAAGATTATGAAGCCTCATAATCCGGTATGTAAGGAATGTCAATTGGGAAAGCAAGTTAGAAGTTATTTTAAGAGCATACATGATAAATCTAATGATGTACTTTATTTGATTCACACTGACTTATGTGGTCCAGCAAGGACTAGAATCTTTCAAGGTGATAGGTATTTCATGTTGATTATTGATGACTATTCTAGGATGATGTGGGTGACTTTTCTAAGGGATAAGTATGAAGCCTTTGAGAAATTCAAGATCTTTAAAGAAAAGGTTGAAATGGAAACTGGATTGAAAATCAAATGTCTAAGATCAGATTATGGCGATGAGTTCACTTCTCATGAATTTAACAGTTATTGTGAGACAAATGGAATCAGGAGACAGTTATCTACACCTCAGACTCCTCAGAGTAGTAGAAAGAAAGAACAAAACCATTTTGGATGCAGAAAGATCTATGATGATGGAAGCCAAATTGCCTCATATCTACTAGAGAGAAGCAGTGTGTACAATAGTCTACACATTCAATGGAGTTCACATCAAAGGTGAAACCGGTAAGACCCCTTATGAATTATGGTTTGGACATACACCTACTATTAAATATTTCAAAAATTTTGGAAGTAAATGCTATATCAAAAGAGATGATTCAATTGGAAAGTTTGACCCTAGATCTGATGAAGGGATATTTCTTGGTTATTCAATTCAAAGAAAGCATATAGATGTTATAACAAAAGATTGCAGAAAATTATGGAGAGTGCTAATGTGAAAGTGGATGAGCAGTACAAAAATCATAATATATCATATGATAGGAAACTGATAGTGTAAATGATCATAACTGAACCGGCAATGCCTCAACCAGTACATGAAACTAAGACAGTTACACTGGCACAATCAGAAAATTCAACTATGACTGATGATCAGAGCAGTGAACCTGAAGTTCAGAAGATGCCAAGATATGTAAGATTAAATCATTCTGAAGATCAAATCATTGGAGATAGGAACAAGGGAGTTATGAAAAGAAGAAGATTGGCAAATGAAGAGGCATGTCTTATTTCTCAAGTTGAACCAGCAATTGTTATTGAAGCTTGTAAGAATAAACATTGGTTAAAAGCTATGGAAGATGAATTAGATTAGATAGAGAAGAGTGAAACTTGGACTTTAGTTCCCTGGCCTAAAAATAAGAATGTTATTGGAACTAAATGGGTTTTTAGGAATAAACTGAATGAGGATGGTCAAGTTGTAAGAAACAAGGCTAGATTGGTTTGTAAAGGATATTGTCAAATGGAAGGAATTGATTATGGTGAGACATTTGTACCTGTAGCTATAATTGAAGTTGTTAGACTATTTCTTGCCTATGCAGCTTATAAGAACTATAAGGTTTATCAAATGGATGTTAAATGTGCATTTTTGAATGGTGAACTTGAAGAAGAAGTATACATTGAGCAACCTGATGGATTTTCACTAACAGCTGATAAAGATATGGTTTGCAGATTAAAGAAACCTTTATATGGTTTGAAACAAGCTCCTAGAGCTTGGTATGCAAGGTTGGATAAATATCTTTTGAAGCTTTGTTTTACTAAAGGCAGTGTTGATAATAACTTATATTATAAGATCACTGATAATGATATTCTGATTATTGAAGTATTTGTTGATGATATCATTTTTGGAGGAGAAGATAAATTGTGCATGGAATTTGCTAACAATATGAAGAATGAATTTGAAATGTCCATGATTGGTGAGATAAAAAAATTCTTAGGTTTGCAGATTACTCAAACTAACAAAGGCATTTTTATCTATCAAACCAAGTATCTGAGGGAATTGTTGAAGAACTTGGTATGGATAATTCTAAACCGGCAAGTACTCCTATGGTGACAAGTGATAAATTATCTATCAAGGATACTTCTACACCAATAAATCCGACAAGGTATAAGTCTATGATTGGTGGTCTGTTATATTTGACTCAAACTAGACCAAATATTATGAATGCATTAAGTATTATTTCAAGATATAAAAGTAATCCTAAAGAAAATCATGAATGTGTAGTAAAGAGGATATTTCGGTATTTGCAAGGAACGATAGAATATGGTTTATGGTATTCTAAAAATGATGGTTTCACTTTATGTGCATATACTGACTCAGATTGGGCAGGAGATACTGATGACAGGAAGAGCACTTCTAGTGGAGCTTTCTTTCTTGGAAAGAAACTGGTTTCATGGATCAGCAAAAAATAGTCATGAATTTCTTTATCTACTGCAGAAGCTGAGTATGTTGCAGCAGCAACTAATTGCACTCAAGTCTTGTGGATGAAGCAAATGTTGAAGGATATCAGGGTAAATTGTAGTGAGCCGGTAGTTATCTACTGTGATAACCCTACAGCTATTGACATGTCTAAAAATTTGATATTTCACTCTAAGACTAAGCATATATCAATAAAGTATAACTTTCTAAAGAACAAGGTAGAAGGAAAGGAAGTCAAATTGGTTTATGTGAACACTAAAGAATAGATTGCAGATATATTCACTAAACCGTTGTCTAAGGAATCATTTGAGTATTTGAGAGACAGGTTAGGGGTTTGTACCCCTCTGGAAGAGACTTGATTGATGCAGTTTGTCATCAGTCTGGCATGCATTATCAGAGATATTATTCATTCTAGCACTGATGAGTGGTGCTACTACTCAGGGGGAGTAGTCAGCTTTGAGATTCAGAGGTTTACATTATTGCTATTGATATTTTTCAGATTTCTAGCATTGATGTCAAAGGGGGAGAGATATTGATGTGAAAAATAAGAAAAGGAGTTGTATACATTGGGGGGAGAGTTATTGATATTCAGGAGATTGTTGGTTGTCTTCCACAGGGGGAGACTTTTTTGGCATTTCTTGGTACTTAGATGTTTTTCACATCTAGTGTCGCCATCAATGTCAAAGGGGGATATTGTTAGCATTATGGATGAATTGATTATGTGTTGCATTGATGTTTTGTCATTGATGTCAACACTAGCTGTTATGGTTGGTTATTGGCAGATAGGATTTCGTTACCAGTAGAAGATCTAGTGTTACCGGTAGAAGAGACTATCTCTTGGACACTTTCGACATGTTTGGATCTATGGAATGTGATTGGTTACATGTGGTACATGCTTCTGGAGCATGTCTTGGTCGCATGGTGTTGACTTGGTAATCGGATGCTATCATACACTCTGGTAAACCCTTACCGGCACTAGTTGAAGGCTTTACCGGCAGAGCTTTCACTAAGGAATCTTGACAGGATCCATAATTGGTGTTGGTGCAGCTTATAGATGGATTTTAGGATGTTAAAGATGTTCTTTGATCATGATTCAACTTATTGAAGACATTGCTTTGGCGTGGTGGACCTAGAATAATTCCAGTACCTATCTAGGTTATAGACTGGTATCATGATAATGTGTTCTCTACACGTTATTGGGATGTTTCAAGATGATTTAAGGATTTGTTATTGTTGTTTTGGTCTTCAGCCGACATGGCATATCATTCTAATATGGATTTATGTAATGATCTTATTGTAATATCTTTTAGGTGGCCGACCTAATTGGTTTAGGCCTTAGGGTTGGTATAAAATGATGTAAGATCCCATTGTAGATCTTGGTATGGGAATGGAATAAGTGTCGTGGTCTTGGAATGCAATATCATATTTGAAGGAGATTTGGTCGATCATAGGTGATCGAATTGGGATTAAGGAGGAGGTCAAAGGCCTTCGATATTGAGCTTAACTGGGACTGTAATCAGGCATGGTAGATGCTATCTCTGGCAATTCACTCTATTGGATTGTTGTCCATTTATCTTGAGATGGTTGTTGCCTCTCTGTACTCAATGAGACTCTTTTGTAATGAGAAGTACTCTCTAGGCAATGTGCCTTCTTGCATGTGCAGGCCCCTCATTGTATCACATACTTTCTACAGAAGTATCATCTAACTGTGGGTAGGCTACCCACCGTAGTTTTTCCCTTTCCGAGTTTTCCACGTACAAATCATGGTGTTATGTGGTATGGTTGCTTTGCATTGATTATCTGTTTAATTGTTAAGTTGTATTGTTTACCAATATCCATTTCTGCTTTATCGATACTTAATCTGGTTAAAGGTTATTAAGTGGATTAATTGTTATAATCTATTAATAATTGATTTAGCCCCCACCCCCATTCTCAGTTGTTCACCAGTTATCCTAACACAACCATCAGCAATGATAATGAATACAATTAGCCATGAGGTCAATGCCACATTTACAAAGTGGTGATAAACATTGTATATCATAACTACATATAGGAAGGACTCCAAGCTCAATTTTGGAAGATAATCTCTCTGATATTTTTTTTTTATGGGGAAGATTTAAACCCACCTTAGAGGAAGTCCCCTTACCCCCCAATAATTAGTCTATAAATAAAGTATCTGACCACACTCCAAGATTCTAGTATTACAAACAACACTAGTGATTATCTTTTAGTGCATTCATTTATTTATATATGGATATTATTCAAACCATTTCATACACATAGAATATTACAATGACAAATTACATAATCATGTCAAACACATCATACACTCAAATGACCTAATGACTTACAATGCTCACTCAAGCATGTATAAAATACACAAGGAATACAATTATATCATACAATACAAGATCACAACACATGATAGCACTCAAATATAATATAAAAAACCACACTTTCATAATATAGACTTAATATTCCAAAAACCCATTAAGACACATATTCCAATAGTGTAGAGTACCTGTTACCACTACCTCAAATAAGTTAAGAAGGTTAAATATACCAACCATAGAGCCCCCTACCCAAAGGTAGAAAAATATGCATATCAATAAATAGGCCATAGATTTTATACCTAGAGATGTCTTAGCTACTAGTGATGGATGATAGTCAATATTTATAAACAACTTGTGGACATTTTATGGATGAGAGCACTACATGTTTATTATGATGTGGCGTCGATAGTGAAAAAGAGTAAGTTTGTTTACTCAACAGACTTACTAAAGGGGGGTATCATAATGTGTTGGGACCAAAATTTAGAAGAAAATGATAATATGTATCCATCTAAGACAAGGCCATCCAACCTCTCCAACTCCTTTGATCCTACCACCTCCAATGGAAGTTAATATATCAACCATCCTAGCCCTTAGGATAAATCAAAGGTCATGAATATCGAGGACAATTCCTATGAGTGACTTACTCATATAACTACCTTACAAACAAATAGGTTCAACTCTCTAATGGAGATACTATAATACCACCCCAAGTTGGATTTATATAAATATAATTGATCTTTAACTTATACACCTACTTTAAATATTATAACTTCCTACATCAACACCTAAACCCACACTCAAAATATTCTTTCAACTATGTTTACGCTGAGAGGCGTAACCTACAATGGCATCAATAGGAGGTCATCATGAGTAACGATGTAAGAAAAAAAGAACTTTTGGTATTCCTCTTAGTTATGCATCGAAATAACAAGCATTCAAATTATTGTTGAGGTGGAAGGAGTTGGCATTGTATTCTAACAGTTATAAATGAGAACCTGCATGCTCTTCTAACAGTTACAATCGAATTGCAATAGGCATATAAAAAGTTTGTGATTACATCTTAATGGTTGTGAAATCATGCCATCTCATGTTCATAATTGTTACAATTTAATTGTTGTAAAGGAGGAAGACCAATCGTTTAATCTTAACCATAGATTAATATTAATATTAATAGGCATCTTTCTCACTTGACTTGTTTTAAACATGCACAATTGCAAGGATAGTTAAAACTATGGATTGTTAGCTGCACAAATTCATTTTTTTCAATTTTCATATAACCCACGCAATCTAGCCATATTTTTTTTGTTTATTCTGAAACTGATAGGAGGTTTTTTTTTTGTTGTGTAGATGGACAAGGCATCGATTTTTGGAGACTTTCGAATCCCTTTGCTTGGATTTTCACAATGCGAATCTCACATCTTTTGACGACCAGATTATCAAACCTCCACCTTTAAAGTAAGTAATTTGGAACTTGCCCAGATCATCAATGACCTTTGATTTTGATTTTTGCATACATATGAGTCTTGCATTTGATTGATTTTGTGGTGAGATAGTGCAATGCAATAATAGATAGTGAGAAATTGAAACATATTATTGAAGAAGCTCCTGTCAAGTATGACTAGCGTGAGGATAGTGAAATCGATACTTGAATGGAGTGAAACCTGGCAAGGACCTGGGTGCTAGAATCCGTAAATGATTCCCATGATTCAATAAATTATTCCATATCTGCCTCACTTTACATTATAAGTGTTGCAGAATACCAATAATTTATAGTTTGTTATTTTTTTACAAATCTAGAGTTTTCGAATGTACCATTATTATTTTGAAAAGATTTTTACAACAGATAGATAGGATTGGCATGCACTTGTAGGGATGTCGTAGCTGGTATATTTATAGTAGTAATTTCAGAATAAAATAGTTGTAGGGACATAGAAGATTAAGAGTTTAATTTCAAAAATTTGTTTGCAGGGTGGAGTTGCTATGCAATTCATTGAACGCTCGTTTCTATGACTCCACATCTTGTTTGCATGTCCACTGGAGCATTTCCAAATTTAATATCTAAACAAAATCCCCATATCATTATGCATGCTTTCATGCATGTCCACCCCCTATTTAAAATCTCCCATTCTTGAAGACGCTACCAAAGAATTTGGCTTTATACTTGCCCATTGCATTTGTTTCAATGTTTTGAAAGCGTTTTCAACAAATCCATTCTCTGTAAATCTTGCAATCATTGCATTCCATGAGATCAAATCTCTAGACTATATTTTTAATTATCAGACTTGAAAATTATGTATTTGAGAAAGATTATCTCTTTTGGTTGTATGTATTGCTACGGGTTGAAGCTTTGCAGTTATTGTATGTTCTCCAACTCTTCACCTTCTTCAATTTTTTGCCTTTTCTAATCCCGGGCATGTTAGATCTATAATTATTTAATAGAGTTTATATTTAAAATAATTTTGGTTTGATTCATATCATAGCTTGAGGGCATGTATAAATATTTAGAAAGTCACAATATTTATATGTTATTTGAGGAAAATTAGACTATTCAAATATAATCCCAATATTGAAGAACAAATTAAAAAAAAATTATATTTACCTCGGTAGCATTCAACATAGTTATTAAATGATATAAAAGATAGAATAAATTGAGTCTTAAGAAATTTTTAGAATGTTTAGACATGGAAAGATGATTGGAGTAACATGATTAAACATCGTCTTATTCTAAAAATTCAATTATAAGATTAATTTATTTTAAAATTAATTGTTGATTTATTCAACAATTGAAAAAAAAAGTTTTATTTTGAAATTTAAAATGATTTACATGTGAAAAGAAAAAAGAAAATAGAAATATTGCTCATATCTACAAAAATATAGAAAGGTTCCATTTATATCAAGATTTTACTTTTAGATTTATTCTAAAAGATTGATGGTTCATTTAAAAATTAGGAAAGATATCATTTATTTTAATTTTAAAAATTGAAATGATTTGTATGAGAAAACTTAAAATAGAATATAAATGTTATTTACTAAAAGTACAAAAATATTTCATTTATATCTAAGATTGGTTTTAAATTTGGTGATTCATTTAAAATTTATAAAAGAAATTAATTTATTTTTATTTTATAATTTGAAATGATTTGCATGCAAAAAAACTTAAAATAGAATAGAAATGTTACTTAGGAAAAATATAGAAAGGTTCTATTTATATCTAGATTATAGTTTTAAATTTATTCTAAAAGATTGGTGATTCATTTAAAAATTAGAAAATATAGAATTTAGTTTAATTTAGAATTTGAAATAATTTACATGTCAAAAGGAAAATAAAAATAGAATTGTTGCTTATATATCTAGAAAAAATTTGGAAAGGTTTTATTCATATCTATATTTTAGTTTTAAATTTATTCTAAAAGCAAGAGAGGTGGAAAAGGTGAAATAAGTTTTTAGTAATTATTATTATAATTTAGGGTTAAGTTAAAATTAGGGTTTAATTAAGGTTAGATATAGTTTTTTATTTTAATTACTATTAGAGTTATGATGATAATCTTATTAATCTTTGGAGATCCATAAAATGCTAGAAATATAATTGATATCTAAATAATTATTTTAGAAAAACAATAATTGAAAATAAAAATCTATAATTTATTAATAATTCATCATCTAAAAGTTTAATCCACTATACTTAAATTTCTGTGTACGTTTGTCTTTAATCATATATTTATGTATATTTTAAAAAAATAACCTTATAATAAACTAGAAAAATGTAACAATTATAATTTAGGGTTAATTTAGAATTAGGATTTAATTAATGTTGGTTGTAGTTTTTAATTATAATTATTATTAGACTTTTAGTTAAATTAGAATTCAATTATGGTTAGGCTTCAACTAAAGTTATATTGACCGCACCCTAACCCCAAGCTTTATCCTAGAATAGTAACTTTAATCACAACCTAAAATTAATCCTATTCATAACCTAATCTTAACCATAACTCTAATCTAACCCTAATTGAATCCTAATAGCCTAACCCTAAAATTAATCCTAACCTTAATTAAACCTTATCTTGAACAACTTAAACCCTAGCATAGTCTTTACCCTAAACTCAACAACTGACATTGACCCTAACCCTAATCAAACCTTTATGCTAATGTAACCCATAACTTATCCCTAAACCTAATTAAATGGTATCTTTAATCCTAATTACAAATATTAACCTTAACCTTAAACTCAAGCTTAATTATAGAACCCTAACCCTAATAACATGTTTTATCCTTGAAACCTAACCCTATTTGAATCATAAAAATAACCATAACTATAATCATTAGTCCTAACCTTAACTATAAAACTAATCGTAACAACCTTCACCCAAAACCTAACCATAACCCTAACCATGATTCAAACCCTAACCTAACCATAGTCCAAACCCTAAACCTAAAACCTAATTGTAACCCTAATAATTATCTAAATACTAACCCTAACCATATCCATAACTATAACACTTAATCCTAACCTTAGGTGTAAACCTTATGCTAAACCCTAATGCTAACAATAATTCAAACCATAAACCTTGGTGTAACCCAAACCCTAACCCTAACAATAATGTAAACCCTAACCATAATCCAAATAATTCTAACCCAAACTATAACCCTAAGCATGATACAAATCGTAACCTAACCATAACCTTAACAATAATCCTTAGCCCTAGCTATAACCATAACGATAACCCTAAAACTTAAACTTAACCATAACAAAAAACCTATCCCTATCCCCAACCCTAACCCTAACCATGATGTTGATTCTAACCCTAACCATAATCCTAACCCTCTTCCCTAACCTTAACCCTAACACTAACACAAACACCAAGTACAATATAAACCTAACCCTAACCATATGCCTAATCATAATCATAAGCCCTAACTCTAACCTTAATCCTAACCCTAACCCTAACCATGATGTAAATCCTAACCTTGACCATAACCCTAACCCCAACCCAACCCCAACCATGATCTAAAGCATAACCCTAACCCCAATCATAATCCTAACCCTAACTGAACCATAATCCTAAACCCTAACCATAACAATAATCTTTATCCATAACCTTAAAACCTAACCCATACCATAATCATAATCGTAAATCTAAACCTTAACCCTAACCATAACCCAAACCTATCCCGAACCCTAACCATAAGTGTGATCATGTAGACCATAACCCTAACCCTAAGCATGATATAAACCTAACCCTCATCATATTCCTAACCATAATCCTAAGCCCTAACCCTAACCATGATGTAAACCCTAACCTAATTCTTAATCCCAAACCTAACACTAATCCTAAGCATGGTAAATGCTTATATTAAATGCTAAGACTAACCACAATTCTAATCCAACCTAACCTAACCTAACCTTGATTGTATCCCTAATCTCTATGCTAATGTAATCCCTAACCCTAATTAAACCTTAATGTTAACCTTGAAAGCGAGCTTTATTATAGAACCCTAGAATTAAACACTACCTACATGAACCCTAATCCCACCATAATTTAACTCTAACCCTCTCTATTGTGATTGAAGCATAACCCTAATTCTAGCCCTATTTGAAATCTAATACTAACCTAATTATAATTTACCTTATCATAATCGAATCCTAACCTTGACAATATCTCCAATCTACACCTAATTGATCCCTAACCCTAACCTAATCTTACCATAATTGAAACCTAACCACAACGTAACCCAAAACCTACCTATAACCCTATAATTAAACTTTAGCTACAACTTGAACCCTAATTTAACCATAATTGAACCCTAGCCCTAAAATTAACCCTATCCCTAATTAAACTCTAAATCTTATCTAACCCCAACCCTAATCTACACCAAACCAAGATCCTAATTGAACTCTAATCCTAATTTCCTAACCCTAATGTAATTGAATCATAATCCTTATTTAATTCTAATCCTAACCCTAACTATAATTAGACCCTTACCATAACTAAACTCTGATTATCTATAATGCTAACCCTTAAACTTGATCCCTCTAATTGAATTCCAACCCTAACCTAACCCTAAACTTAATTTTAACCATAAAATTGAACCCTACCTACAACTTGAACCTTAATCTAACCTTAATTGAACCCTAAATCTAATTTGAACCCCAACCCTAATTGAATTTCAATCCTAATTTAACTCCAATCCTAATGCAATTGAATAATAACCCTGATTCTAAGCCTAATTGAACTTTAATAATACCCCTACCAATAATTAAAACCTTGCCATAATCAAACTCTAACCTTGACAATATCCCTAATCTAGACGTAGTAAACCCTAACCCTAATTGAACCTATATTCTAACTGATGCTCTGCTAAATGGACAAGGTTAGTCTAAGAGAAACAACACAAAACACACAAGAAACCGTTAGTGTTATTCAGTCAAAAACTAATCTAAACAGGCATATCAAGAGAGACACTAAAATCATGCTAATATATCTAACTAATGAAACAAAGATAATGAGGCATCTCCAAATGCCTCTTAGCATGCTCTTAGCTCCTTCTCCCTTGTTCCTCTCCTCTCCAAGTTCCAAAATAGTGTAGCTCTCAGCAGCTTTTTGCACTATGGATGCTTATGGAGGATTGAAATTGTAGTATTGTGCTTTAAATGTGAAATGAAAAGCTAATACTATGCTATTGATGCTAAAATGATTTATTTTTAACCAAAATAACAATACATGAGTTAATTATGCTAAAATGCTCTCTTAAAATGCCTATAGCTTAAATGCATACAAGTTTTCAGGATCTGGATTATGAAGAAATGGGCTCTATTTATAGGAAAAATGGAGCAATGGATGGTTGAGATTGAGCAATCTCAACAAGGGTCAGGATTGAATGATTTCAAATCCATGTGAGGGCTTTCAACCCAATCCCAAGATGACAAGTGTCAATGTGAGATAGGTTGAGAGGAGAGGGAATAAGCATTAAATGCCTGATATGACCTTGGGAGCTAAAGTCAAGGTTGGTTGAATGAATAAATTCTTTATTCAAAGAATAAAACTTTTATCCAATGGATAAACTCTTGTACGAATGTGAAATGGATGAATATGGTCAAAACAATAAATGTTTGGGGGGACAAGTTTGAAATAACCATAAATGGTTATGTAAGAGCCATAAATGGTCATGTAAGAGCCATTAGTGGTCTTGGAAGACTTTGGGGGTTAATTTGTTGAGCACACAAAGCATTAAATGATTTGCAAAGACTTTGGAGTCTTAGAGAAGTGACTCCATTTTGCTTAGGAATGTGACAATAATTAGGGGATGGATTAGGCTAATTAGGAAGGGGTTAGAAGAATCTAGAAGGGGATTAGATTTTTGCAAGTGGATTTGGTGGGTGAGGGAAAATAGGATTTTATTAAAATAAAAATTCATTTATTTCAATAAATGTGTGCAAGTTGCATTTGTAAGAAAAATGCAAGTGGGGGGATAATGATTTAAATAAATGTTTTATTTAACTTATTTAAAAGAGGAAAAGGGGATTAAATGAAATAAATATTATTTATTCATTTAATTGAGTTGAATTTGGTTTAATGAATTAATTAAAATAAATTGAATAATTTATTTAATTAATAGGAGAATGTTTAGAGAATGAATTAATTAAATATTAATTTAATTAACTGATGGCTAGTGGATTTTTAATCAAATAAATAGCGAATATTTATTTAATTAAGCTGGACAGATTTGTGTGACTACATTTGCCCCTCTTTGAGACGGTGTGGTTTATCGCGTCGTTTCAAAGAAAGAAAAACTGGTGTGAAGAAAATGCCCCATAAAATGTTAATTTAATGGGTGGTATGCCCCCTCGAGAGATGGGCCGAAAAATGTCAAAAAATCGGGCGATCTCTCGAAAAAGAATGAAAATTGGGAGGGTGGTAGAAGAGAAGAAGTTAGGCATACGGGTGAAAAATAGAAGAAAACGGGGGAAACATGGAGAAATGGGGGGCTCGGGAAGTTCACGGGGACCACGGCGGTGAGCTGGGAGAAGTTACGGTGACAACGAAGGGTATAAATGGGGTAAAAGGGGTGAAAACAAGATCATTTGTGACCGTGACCATTTGAAGATCAGAGCTCTGATAGGGACATTTGGAGGAGTGAGTAGTAGTCAGGATGCCGATCCCGATCACCGAGCACAGATTCGAACGAGTCCGACGGTTCCAGCGTCTAGAAGACTACGGACCAGTGGTATGCAAATTCGAAAACTTAATTTTTGTGCATTTTTTATAGGTTTTTAGCTGAGTCCAAGTCAAGTCGGAGCAAGAGCGCTGGAACTATGTTTTTGGCACTTTTGCTCCATAAACTAGCGCTATTGTGCCGCAATAGCGCTATTGTGCCGCAATAGCGCTATTGTGCCGCAATAGCGCTATTGTCCCCTTGTTTGAGTGTGTTTGCTTTGTTGTAGCGCTATTGTAGGCAAGTTTTAGCACTTTTGCAGTTTTAGCGCTATTGAGGGCTTAATTGAGCGCTATTGTTTTTAAGTAGCGCTACTGGGTAGTGGATTTAGCGTTGTTGTAGTTTTAGCGCTATGGGATAGCTGATTGAGCGCTTTTGTTAGGGTTGTAGCGCTATTGTGTGGAAACTAGCGCCTTTGTTGGTATAATAGCGCTTTTGCTTTAGGATAGAGAGATGCCCCAATTTGGATGAAGAAAAAAATCTCCTGATGCTAATGATTGATGGATGGCGAGATGAAGTGGGAGTTGTTTTGAACCATAGCAGCCTGATGAGACTTAGGTCATTGGTTAGGAGAAATGTCCGTTGAAATCTAGGTGGCCATGATTGCTTACCTGTTGAGACCCGAAGATACTTGATCAAAGTATCTGTTGATAGTCTAGGTTTAAACTTAAGAAAGTTTGAAAACAAAACAACTGATGGTGATTGATGAATGTCCATGTGCAAGAGGAGCTGCGCGTGTTGCAGTTACGTGAGTGCCATCCTGCGACACAGGGGTTGCGGGACCGATTGACACAGGCGGAGATAGACTGCATTGTCGCGACTGGTCTATACGAGGTGATGCACATGCCCGTGATTCATATGAATCACGGATTGATCACAGCATTAGCAGAGCGGTGGCACAGTGAGACGTGCACCTTCCATTTGGCATAGGGGGAGATGACCGTGACGCTAGAGGATGTGTGGCGCATCCTGCGGATTCCGATTCGAGGGGAGCTAGTCACATACGATAGATCCTGGGGGACTGTGGCAGTGCAAAGGATTTTTGATGAGGATGTATTTATTGATGATGGCTCCATTGCTTGGGAGGATATAGCAGCATTATATGAGCCTCTTCCAGCAGTTTTGTCAGGTATTGTGGGAGGACTGTTGTGTCCAGACAGGTGTTCACATGGTTTGGCGGTGGGATGGGGATAGGTTATCGAGATGATGATGACCGAGGGGACCCGATTTGCATGGGGCTCGTGCGTGCTGGCACACATGTACCAAGAGCTCCATGAGGTGGTTTACCGGGGGAGGGGTTCCTTAGCAGTGGGCATGACGCTACTACATATTTGGGCGTGGGAGCATCTACCAGTGACTCGACCGGTGAGTCTTAGATTTCGTGCAGTAGACCAGTCGTATATGTTTATGTATAGCGGCATGATGAGTCAAGCCCACCTGGAGAAGTTAGAGTGGTGGCAGCGGGCATTAGACGATCTGGATGCAATTATATGGCGGTCATACTTAGAGTGTGAGCCATGGGATGATGACGCAGAGGCACTGTCGTATGTCTTCATGACCCGATTCCTCATTGGGAGGACCTCATACCATGTAGAGAGACAGGTGCCCGGGAGAGTGATGAGGCAGTTTGGACGGCAGCAGGGACTGCCCAATGGATCTGGAGAGTATGTGTGGGTTATTCGAGAGAGGTATGCATGGGGTCTAGTGCTACCTTATGATCAGGCACTGGCAGAGTTCCGGACACTGCAGGCAAGACCATGGGATATACGACCGAGGTTCGTTGATGCAGGGGTGACAGATGAGTACACGTAGTACCGGGCGGCGCACCTGATCCCACGAATATTGGATCCAGCAGAGTCGATCCCAGCTTTTGAGGATGAGATGGGACAGAGACGGAGGAGGGCAGGAGGTCAAGGAGATGGAGGTGGAGAAGGTGGTGGAGGAGATGGAGGAGGTGGAGGAGGATTGGGGATGCGGAGTTCGCGGAGAGGGAGAGGTGGACTGCCTTTACAGATATCACAGGGACCATTGATACCGAGAAGAGTTCAGCTGAGTGGGAGGGGGATGGAGAGAGAGATCCTGATGGACAGAGGGGAGGGGACTACTGGAGAGGGTGGTGCAGGGGAGGCAGCTATGGATACCGAGGAGGGAGCCACTGGAGATCTGCGGGATCACATCATAGTACGCTTGCAGATGCAGATAGAGGATTTGGAGGCGGAGGTGGCAGCTAGGGATGTGCAGCTATTTGCACGGGAGTCAGAGCTGACGGTGGTGCTACGGGAGAGAGATAGTGCAGTGGAGAGATTGGCAGAGCTGCAGGAGAGAGTGCGGATTGGAGTAGGAGCACAAGGGCCTACAGGGGAGGTGATGAGGCAGTTTGGACAAGCACAAGCGGAGATAGAGTACTGGCGGGGTTTATACGAGTAAGTGGTGCCAGTCAGTCAGCGAGCTCTTAGCTATTCGCAGATGTGGCAGTCCAGATCAGAGCGATCATAGAGGGTGCAGAGCAGTGGGGGTGTGATGGGTCCTTTGAGGAGGGAGAGATCAGGGGATGCAGGAGGGGGTGGTGGTTCGATGAGGCCTCCACGGAGAGATGGATCAGGTGATGCAGGCACCAGTGGTAGAGTAGGGGGAGGTGTTGGGACAGCATCTGGCCAGAGTGGCATTTGAGAGAGCATTTTTGCATCTATGTATTTCTATCATTATTTTGTGGACTGTATCTTGGATGGCTCTCGGTAGCCGATTTTTGTAGACTTCATTGTACTCTGATATATGAGATGAGATATATGAGGAGAGCCCATATTTTGATGATATGCATTTGATTATGTATGGATGTTTATGCAGGATGATGAGTTTATTGCGTTAGATGGATATGTGTATATGTATGCATTGATGAGATGTTTCTTATATGCATGTTTTTATGATGATTTATGATGTTGGATACTAACATATGAATGCAAGTTAATATATGTATGATTTTTTATTTTTGATGTGATGCTTTTATGTATGTAATGCCATGATGAGGATGTATGCTTATGATGATTTATGAACAGGATTTTGGTGTTTCCTATTGCAATATAATTATGAGATGATTTATGTGATGATTTAAATGAATGATGTTATGTATGGATATGCATCTAGATATTTTTAGATGAATGTAATATGGATAAACAAAATGTAAAGTACAAATGTTTATATGATAATGCCTAAACGAATGCTTATGTATAATGGATATATATAAAATGGTATGAACCAATGTGTTTTGGAAACAAATGGATTTATGATTCTAAATGCTTTTAAATATGATTTAAGTACAAATGATAATGTGATGATACTATAACTAATGTTTTAATAACTGCACCTTAATGCAATTAAAAAGAGGATAATGAATGCAATGTGAATGAATCCTAAAATGAGCATAATAAGATACTTAGTTAATGAATGAATGCACCTTTGAACTATAAATGAATGTATGCAAATAATAAATGATAAAGGATGATAAAATGATGATGGATAATCGACACTATATGAATGTAAATGGCTGAATATAATCAAAGACAATTTAATCCCACGAATGGATCTAATTATTTATGATTGATGCAATGATGCAAATGTTTAATGAAAATTAATGTCCAAAATGAACTATATGCAATGTTTAAGTTAAAAATGACATGAATGTACTTTAATGCAAGATGCAACTAAATGCGATGATGATATGACCATGAGGAATGCAAGGTTTTTGAGACTTTGCATGAGGCATTGATGATGTATCAGAGTACTCGGTCATGATTGTATCCAAGACCAGATTTTAATGGTCACTTTTTGCATATAAATCCGATATATGAATAGATGAATGGGTGATATGCAACGGAATGCAAGATATAAACAGATGAGATGAAGTGACGATCCATAGTGCTCTATTTTCATCATTGAGCTTTAAAATGTTGGAAGAGAATACAAGCATCTTGACATAATGATTCAAGATGACCTGAGTATTCCTTACATGGATTTTATATAGCAAGTTAATACAAACGACTTGATATAAGGGTCAAGTCGACCAGAGTATTGCTTGCGGAACAGACAAGGATTATCTCCCTTCATGCATGACTTGGATCGTCCTCCTTGATCTTAGGCTGATCATATCCTGAGACAAGTGCATACCATACTAAGAGATAAAAACCTTTATCTAGTTTGGATGAGGTAGGAGGAACCAAAGGAAGAGCATTGTACCTTCAAACAAACAGTATATACATAAAGAATAAAGAATAAGGATCCTTGGTAATGTTTCATGCTCATATAGTCGAGGTATACGCTGTAGTCAGCAAGCCGTAGTGATCTATGATTGCATTTGGCATAAGATCACGTAGCTTAGTGAACTTCCCATGTAGACACCATTAGTACATGCCCCAAAACTTCATCGGAAATAATGCGCAAATGATACAAAATGATGCTGAAAGATCCTGATACAGATAAACGAATGATTGTACTCACAAACCAACCAAGTATTTGATAGCTTAACATAAGTTTCTTGTCAAAGAAAACGTCATCTTGTCTTTGTTTTGGTAAGGAAGGATGCATCCTTGTTGAAGACAGTTTTGAGTGTTGATGTGGATTGTGTGGTCGATTGGTAAATGGTCATTGTGTGATTATTATGTCAATGTTTGTTTTGGTATCTGCATGGATGAGTATGTACAAAGTGTTGCCATGTTTTTGTTGGATTTATCGATGTTTTCTGATTTTTATTTTATTTTGAATTGTTTTTGAATGTTTTTGGTATTTTGTTGAGACATTTTCCAATGTTTTTTTGGTTTTTTGATGATTATTTGGAATGAAGACCTTAATGGATCATAAGACAATGTAGAATCCACTTCCATCAATAGGTTAAGGGCGTTGCCCCCAGTTTTAGACATGACTAAAAAAAGCGGGATGCTAGACGCATGAAGTATTATCATAATTGCAGATGAATAACAAGCCATGGTTTTTGGATGGATGGATGGATGTATGAAGTAGATGTGACCGCAACAAGTCTGAAAGACAATGGAGTCATAGCCTTTACGAATGGCACCTGTTTGCCAGGTTTTCACCATCATACATACCCAAGGTGCCACCAGAGTGGTTGTTCACTGTTTGGATGCATGAATTTTCTTTACTTTTTTGAATGTTTTTTGTATTTTCTTCAGGACATTTTTCTGAATGTTTTTTGGTATTTTCTGGTATACAGGGGAGCCTGATGCTCTGTACAGCTTAGGTATAAAACCGTTTGAGGTGCATGTTGTTGATTGGATCTGCAAGCGGTTCTCCTTCTGATGTAGCCAACTAATATGCCCCAGACCCGAATACAGCAGTGACAACATATGGGCCCAGCCAGTTTGATTCAAACTTGCCCTGATGTTCTCTGTTTGGTTGATTACGAGGATTTTCTCGAAGAACAAGATCACCTACCTCAAATGTGTGAGGTCTAACTCGGTGATTGTAGCTTCTGCTCATGCGCTGCTGATAGGCTTTGAGATGATTGTATGCAGCTTGTCGTTTCTCATCAAGTAACTCTAAGTCCTGAAGACGGGATACTCTATAGGCTTCATCATCTATTAGATTGTGCAAGGAAACCCGTAGTGATGGTATCTCAACTTCAATAGGCAAGATAGCTTCTGCACCATAGACCAACAAATAAGGAGTTGCACCTGTAGGGGTTCGAATGCTAGTTCGATATGCCGATGGCGCTGGATTCAGTTGAACATGCCAATCACGATCAGCATCATTGACTGTCTTCTTGAGGATCCTCAATATGTTTTTATTGGATGCTTCGGCCTGACCATTGCCTTGTGGGTAGTAGGGAGTGGAAAAGCGGTGTTGGATATGAAATTTCTCACAAAGTTCACGAACATCCTAATTTTTGAAAGGAAGACCGTTATCTGTGATGATGGACATGGGTACACCATACCGACAGATGATGTAGTTGAGGATAAATGAGGCGATCTGCTTGCCGGTGACTTGGGTAAGTGGAACAGCTTCGATCCACTTTGTGAAATATTCGATGGCGGTAATAATGAACTTATGGCCATTAGATGAAGATGGATGAATCTTACCCACAAGGTCAAGGCCCCATTGACAAAAAGGCCATGGTGTCGTGATTGGTTGTAGCTCTTGAGCTGGTGCATGTATCAGGTCGCCATGAACTTGACATTTCTTGCATTTTCTGACAAAGTAGTAGGAATCTTTTTCCATGGATGGCCAATAGTATCCATTGCGCAGGAGTTTCTTGGCGAGTGATGGACCACTTGAATGAGTCCCGCAAATCCCTTTATGGACTTCTTCCAAAGCCTTTGTTATCTCATCCTGCTCCAGACATCGAAGGAGAGTACCATCAAGACCGCGTCGGTATAGGGTTTCAGCAATAATGGTATATCGAGCAGTTTGGCGAATGAAGGTTTTTCATTGGTTATTCGATTGGTTGGGAGGAAGGGTATGACCGTGGAGATAGGTGTAGAATTCACCATACCATGGGGATTCAGAACCGACAAGGCGACATATCATCTCGGATTCGGGGATATCATAAGCGGGGATCCAAAGCTGTTCTACCAAGAACTCGTAGCGTGTTGAATTTTGTGGAAGATCTAGGAGAGATGCGATGGTAGCCATAGCGTCAGCAGCTCAATTTTGATCTCTTGGTATCTGCTCAAAAGTAATTGTAGTAAATGATGCTTTTAGATTGTCCACCATTTGCTTATATGGCATGAGTTTATCATCCTTGGTCTAATATTCATCAGTTGCTTGTCGAATGACCAGTTGTGAGTCGCCATATACTTGCAGTTCTTGTAATTTCCATTGTACGACTAGCCTGAGTCCTGTGATCAAGGCCTCATACTCTGCTATGTTGTTAGTGCATGGAAATGTGAGCCTGTAAGACTTCGGGATGTTGTCACCTTGGGGTGTGATAAATAGAATGTCTGCCCCCGAGCCATGCCTAGTGTATGAACCATCAAAGTAAAGTTTCCATGGTTGTGTTGTTGTGATCATGAATATCTCTTCGTCTGGAAAATTGGAAATGAGAGGATGATCACCTATGAGAGGTGCATCGGCCAACTAATCTACAATAACTTGACCTTTGATAGCTTTACGGTCCACGTACTCAATGTCAAATTCACTTAGAATCATCACCCATTTGGCCAAGCGGCCTGTCAATGCTGCTTTGCTGAGTAAATACTTGAGTGGATCAATCTTTGCGATGAGTTGTACCTTGTGTATTAACAGATAGTGCCTCAGTTTAGTAGCTGCTAAGATTACTGCTAGGCAAGCTCACTCAATAGGTGTGTAATTGAGTTCATAGCCCACCAGTGTGCGAGAGATGTAGTAAACAGCACACTCTTTTCCTTCTGCATTATGTTGTGCCAGTAGTACACCCAATGTTGTACTTGTTGCTGAGATATAGAGTAACAACGGTTTACTTGGATCTGGTGGCATCAGCAATGGTGGATTCATGAGATAGTCTTTAAGCGTCTGAAATGCTTGCTGGCATTTGGCATCCCATTGAAAGCGGATGTTTTTGTGTAGCAAGTGTGTGAATGGGTGACATTTATCAGCCAGTTGTGCGATGAATCTGCGGATAGATTGGAGTCATCCTTGTAGTGTCCTTACCTGACTGATATTCTTTGGAGGTGGCATGTCCATGATTGCTTTAACATTTGCTGGATCAACCTCAATGCCTTTGCTTGAGACAATGTATCCTAGAAGTTTCCCGGAGGTCACTCCAAAGACACATTTCTTTGGGTTGAGTCGAACATGGTATTGTTCCAGTCTATCAAAGATTTTATCTAAGATGTGGAGATGCCCTTCTCTAGTGAGTGATTTTGCTAGTAAGTCATCCACATAATCTTCCATCATAGTATGCATCATGTCATGGAAGATGGTGGTCATTGCTCTTTGATAGGTTGCTCCCGCATTCTTGAGACCGAAAGGCATCACATTCCAGCAATATGTGCCCCATGGACAAGTGAAGGTTGTCTTATGTTGATCTTCTGGTGCGATCTTTATCTGATTGTATCCTAAAGAGCCATCCATGAGTGAAAGCATGGCGTGTCCGACTGTCAGATCCACTATGATGTCAATATTGGGAAGGGGGAAGTCATCCTTAGGACAGGCCTTATTCAGATCCATGTTTTATTCAGTGCCACAGTGTGGTTTTCACTGGAAGATCCATGTTTTATTGTTATATTTTTGTAGCTGAAAGGTTTGGCATCCGCCCCGAAGTATGCTGCGCTATTAAGTTTGATGGCGAATCCATCTTTGTGATCCCCGCTTGGTAGGTTATCCCTTAATTCCAAAAAGTCAATGATGGCCTCATCGTTTTGGAAGAAGTCAAGACATGGGGGATTTGGTTGGTTCCATTCGATGAGTTCAGGGTGGATAATGGGCATTACTTCATCGATTAGGTTAAGTGCGTTAGAGGTATCAGTGAGGGTTAAGATGTTATGGTGAAGGTCATTGATGGTACTTTCCCTGTCAGAATCAGGCGTAGGATGAGACATAGGGTCTATGGAAGATGTTTCCAGTTTAGGAACCCATGTGGTCTTTATCTGTGCTTCTCCATAAACAGGGATGTCTTTGCGTGGCGGAGGTGGTGATGTGTCTTCCTCATCTGAAGTATTAAGCTGTACCGAATCAAATTCCCATTCATGTGAGTCGGTCTCTGAATCACTTTCCAGCATCCGATTACTATACCATACTGGGATGTCCTTTGAGTTAAATATTGTAGGTGTGATTGGTTGATGTACCTTTGTAGTGATCGGTGCTGCAGGAAGATTGATGGGGATAAAAGAATTTGATACGGGAAGTATCGGTAATATTGACTCAGTGGTTTCTGCTGGAACTGTTGGTGCCATAGATGGTGTTGCGGGTTTCAATACAGTTGTTGCTGCTAATGGTGCTGGTGGTGGGTTTACGAGTTCATTTGGTGGAATAAATGGCATTGGTGATGGTTGCGTTGGGGTTGTGAGCCTCGATGGGGCAGTTGGGATGGTGCTTGAGGCTACTTTAACGATGAAAGGTGTCCTTTTTGCCATAGGTGGACAAAATGGTTTGCTGGGTTTTCCTTTGAATCTGAGTTTAGGAAAGATCTCTTTTTCAAAGCCTAGGCCTATATTACCTTTGGGCTTTAATTCTAGCAGCAGGGGTTCATGTCATCCTTGTTTGCAATATCCCAAAGCACTTTGACCATCATACCCCATTCGTTGCATAATGAGGAGACCTTTGCCATACTGATCTGTAGGAAGTGTAACTCGCGGCATATCAGTGGTGATGGGATCTTTATAGATCCATTCTGCTAAGTCCTCATCTTGGGTTTCTTCTTCTTGACTCTTTCCAAGGATGAAAGGCGTCAAAGCACATGCTGGTATGTTTAGTGGTTGCTAGAGTACCTGCTGTGGTTTACCATGTGTTCTAGGAGAAGTGGGCATTTGTCCCACACAAAAGAGTTGACTCAAGTTGTATTCCCCAAGACCTTCCTCTGCTATCTTCATCTTAAGCTTTTCTTGCTTGGGTACAGTAGTGTTTGAACTGGCAAGAGAGGTGGGACTTATATATGATGTGGAAGAAATGGCTTCTCTATTATTAGGAACAGTAATCTCTGGTTGATGGTTGATATTATGGCAATATGCAAAGGGATTTGCATCGCCCAGGATTGTGATCTCTACACCGTTATGTGGGAACTTGATACATTGGTGGTAGGTAGATGGAATGGCTTGCATGGCATGTATCCAAGGTCTTCCTAACAATAGATTGTATGGCAGAGGAAGGTCCAGAACCTGACAGATGATGTGTTTTACCACGGGGCCTACTCGGATTGGTAGTACCACGGCTCCTTTGGATGAACGCTCCGCATCGTCGTAGGCTTTGATTGTGATCTTCTTACGAGGATCCACTGATTCTATCGCATATCCCAATGTTGTGACCAACTGTAGTGTACAAATATTTAGGCCTGCTCCATTATCGATCAAGACTCGCTTGATCCTATCTTGGTTAATAAATCCTTCGATGTGGAGTGAGGCGTTATGAGGTTGCTGGAAGGAAGAGTTGTCACTTTCAGAAAAAGTGAGACAAGGTGATGACTTTAGACTTCCAACCATGGCTTGAAATTGGTCTGTATTCAGATTTGCAGGGACTGACGCCTCTTGGAGTGCTTGATCCAAGATAGTTTTATGAGAGGGCGATAGGCGCAATAGCTCTAAAATGGATATAAGTGCAGGCGTTTTATCTAATTGTTCCACAAGATTGTACTGCTTTGGGATGGAGGTGGTGTCTTGTGGAGCTGCCTTTATGGTGACCTTGCCACGACATGTAACAACATTGCAATTTGAGTTGGGATTTTTGAAGGTTATGGTTGCAACTTGTTCACTGGCATCATACAGATGATTTACAGTGTAATTATACGCATCCTGCGTATAATCAGTAGTATCAGTGCCTCGCCTGGAAGTGGAAGGACCCCTTTGATCTTGTGATGGAAGTGGATTTTTGAACATCAGATGATCATTATTTGTTGTTTTTGGGTCATGTCCTTCTATTTCAATTTCTCCTCGGTCAATAAGATCCTGAATGAGATCTTTTAATCGGTGACAATTACTTGTCTTGTGTCCTCTTCCTTGATGGAATTCACAGTGTTCAGTATCTCTCCACCATACCGGTTTGACCTGAGGCTTATAGTTTGATAGTTTAGGTAGAGTGACCAAATTTTGAGAAATGAGTTGTCGCAATACTATTTCAATGGGTTCCCCTAAGGGAGTGTATGTTCATTTCTGTTTTTGCTGACGAGGTCTAGGTTCATCATGAGATGTGATGCGACCTTGATTGGAAGGAATATTTGTGTTATTCTGAGGTGGAGGATTATGTCCTACAAACCGAACCATAGGTTGTGCATTTTGGATAGTCCGGGCATCCACAACCCCATCATTGACGATATTCTTGTTTTTATTCCAGAAGCTTGGTTTATCGCTATTGAAGCGTGGGCGAGGACCATCTTTTGGTTCATTAAAGATTTTGATGAGTCCTTTCTTGATGAGTGCCCTTTCACATTTCAAACCCTTGGTGATCATATCATTAAAAGAGTTTGTGTCTTTTACATCCAGGTGAAATTCCATTTCTTCGTTTAAGTTTGAAATGAATATTTCCACTAGTTCTTGTTCAGGTAACTGAAGAGAACGTCTGCTAGACATTTGACGCCATCGTTGCAGGAATACTGAGAATAGTTCACCTGGTTTTTGTTTGGTGTTGCACAAATCAGCCATGGTAATGTCACGTTCAATGTTATGAGAATAATGAGCTAGGAACTTCTGGATGAGTTCCTCAAATGTTCTAATGCCTCCTGGTAGTCGGGAAAACCATGATGTGGTTGTTCCTCCCAAGATTTGGGGAAAAAGGTGCATTAGGTAGGTGTCTTCATATGCCACTTCGAGGCAAGCGGAATGAAATTCTCTGACATGATCACGGGGATCTCCCTTTCCTCTATATTTTTCAAATTTGGGTGTTTCGAATCCTCGGGGAAAGGGTGGCATATAAAGATTCCTATCAAAAGGATAGGGACAAATGTCATTGAGTGAGAATTGGTTAGTTTTTACACCACTATGAAGTTGTTGGGCGAGATTCTCGACTTGTTGCCGCAACATCTCCATTTCAGTCGGAGGAGGAGGCGGTGGGTTGCTTCGAGGGATGTTATATCTAATGGGATCTCTATCTCTTTCCTCTTCATGGCGACTTTGTCTTTCTGATGCTTGTCTTAATTGGGCAAGATCAAAGTCAGATGGGAGTTTGGCTCCTTCTTGAGCGAGTTTTAAGAAGTGAGCATCTACATTGCTCCTGAGTATTTCGTCAAACAGTCTGTTAAAGAGAGGGTTATGCTGAGCCCTTTCTATTGTTGCAGGAGTGGGAGTACTTGGGTTTTCGTCATTTGCATTTCCTCCAAGTGCTTCTTGAAATTCATTGATATTTTCCTCTTCTTCTTCTTCTATTTCTATTTCTCGTTGCCTTGACTGTGATCTGGTTTGAGCCATTTTGTTTATGAGCCTTTGTTGAAGTTGAGTGAGAATGATGATAAGTTTTTGATGAAATGAGAGAGTGATGATTGGTGAATTTGTGTTGCATGCGGATCTCTAGCACTTTTAAAGGTAGATGTAACCGAAATTCCTTCTTTGAATTGCTTGCTTGTTTGATAAGATTTTGATGTGATAAGGTGTAGAGAAATCTGAGATGTGTTACAGATTTAACTACCTAGTAATGAGAGGATTCACTCATGAACTAGTTTTAACCTGCGTAGATGTGTTTCTTAGGATGAGCTTATCCTAGATGTAGAAACAATCTAAAAGTGATGTGATGTGTTTGATTTCAAGCAATATCTAAAAGAGAACTTTGGGACAAGGACCTCTTAATGTTTTGAGAGTTTGGAATGAATTGATGATGAAGTGATGATGTATGAATAAGATGATGGATGAGATGTTTTCAACTTCAATAAAAACTTTGTGTCACAAATGGAACAAACTCTATCTCTTCTCTTTCAGGTGTTGGTGGTATTTCTTGAGCTATGTTGTATGTGATGCAAACGTTTGGGAAACAGTTGGGATTAATCTTACCTCCTTGGTTTTTGTGATAACTCAAAGCTCTATATTGCATAAAAGCTCTACAGTTTAATGATTCTGAATCAAATTCGTTTGTTTTACCTTGAAGGTATAGACGCATGCGATGTAGAAAGACTCTATGTGAGACAAAGATTTGTCTATTAATATAGAAGAATTTCCTCCTTTTGATAAAAGCCTTTGAGCTCAATGGTCTTCTTTTCAAGTTGATATTCTGATGACACTTCTTCTTTCGCAAGATGTGAAGAATGGTCATAAAATTTTGACTCTTTGTTGTTTGCACTTTGTTTTTGGTATTTTTGGTTGTTTTGAAAGATGTTTGGTTGGATGAATACTTTGTTTTTGGAAGTGATCTTCTTTTGATGTTTCTTTGACAAGAAAACAAAGCAAGCACACAAACACAAGAATGTGGCCTCAAAGGCACAAATGAGTATGGGTCTAGATCAACCTAACCCTTGGACTTGTATATGACACTTCCTTTAGATGTATTTTAAGGTGCATTTCCAAAGCCTAAAGTCGGCTCAATTTGCACTTGGCCTTTAAAATGAACACACTTCAAACACTTTTTATCCCTAAGGTCAAATGGCCAGTTGTGATAAATTTAGCCCACATCTTGATATTTCTTCGACTTTGGTACTACATACCTTATGAATCCCGTCGTGGCAGGTAAGGATGTGATATACTAAGTCTTGCACGAGCATAACAAATAGATGATCCCTATGATGGGGGAGTCACCACTTTTATCAAGCCACAAGTGACTTTTCAAAAATCTATGTTTCTACTCAAGGAAATAAGTATGGTGAGTATCTTGGGAGCAAAACCATCTATGCTCTTGCACTAAATTATATCGCAAATATCCTCAATCAATAGAACAGGTGGGCTACTACTTAAAGGTGTTTAGTCATGTTCGATGTTTTTGGACATAAGTTCATTCTGCAGTGACTCACTTAAGAGCCTTGTAACTGATGGTGGGGCCCATTTGTCCTTTCGGCCAGTTACACTGTAGGAACAACTATACCCAAGGCTACAGCTTTCGCTCTCACCTGATTTCTATAGCGGCTCGAAGGATTTACCGCTCGAGGTCGTTCCCAAGAGTATCGATCCCTTGGCAGGCCTCTCTTAAAAAGATAAAATTTTGAGTGTTACTAACACTTTTCTCTTGCACCTAGGACCACGAAAGTCAAGGGAGAGGATAGTGTGTGTTAGAGGTAGGACCACTCGACTGACTTTTTGCACAAGTGTGTCAAACACGAAATTCACTTGTTCTTTTTAATCCATCATCGCAATGTGATCTAACTATTTGGAGATGTTGCTCCAACAGTCATGATGTTCTTTTTAACTTCAAAGGCAATGTGTTTTGTAATCTAGAATTTGAAAATCCTAGTCAACTTAATGAAAAACACGTTTGTTTGAAGTAAAATCTGTTTTTGCAAAAATCAAAACAAGTGGATTGTTCTTTTTATTTGCCCAAAAATTGAAGTGTGGCTTGTGATTTTTAAGTTTGATGTAAGAAAGAAAATTTGTTTTGTTGATTTTTAAGCACCAAAACAAAATGTATCCCTAACTTGCAATGAAAGCAAAATTTTGAAGTTTGTTGTTCTTTTTACCTTGCAATAAAGAAAGATGAATTTTCTTTTTAAGCACCAAAAACAAGTTTGAGGTTCATTTTATGCACTCTAAAATAAACTGTGAGGTTTATTTTAACTTGTGCAAGAAGGAAAAATGGATTCTTTTTAACCAACTTTTGTTGAAAGAAAGTAAAAAAGAAACTTTTAAAGCATTTAAACTAACTCCTTCCCCTGCACAAAAAGATTAGAACCTGCATAAAAGACAATGTGTTAGAAAAATCCGCATGTTTTGGTGGGCTTCTACAAGCCTAAAATTTTTGGTTTTTGGTTACAAGGAATTTTCGTACAACTCTCTGTTACAATAGCGCTAGTCTGTGTTTGAACAGAAGCACTATTTAACACAAAAGCGCTGAAAGAACAAGAATGACAGAGAGCCAAAAGCGCTAAAAGTTTATCAATAGCACCAGAATAACGACAAAAGTGCTAAAACTACTTCAAAAGTGTTGAAACTTGGACAATAGCGCTATTGTAAGAACAATAGCGCTAAAAGAGAAAGTGTCGGTAGCGCTAAAACGTGTTCAATAGCGCTAAAGCGCAACCTGTGTGACAATTTCAACAATCAGACATGTTAGTTTACAAAAAAAATGGTATTTTTTTTGTGCTTGGATTCACGTCAGGTTCACCAAATGATGCTCCGCTAAATGGACAAGGTTAGTCTAAGAGAAACAACACAAAACACACAAGAAACCGTTAGTGTTATTCAGTCAAAAACTAATCTAAACAGGCATATCAAGAGAGACACTAAAATCATGCTAATATATCTAACTAATGAAACAAAGATAATGAGGCATCTCCAAATGCCTCTTAGCATGCTCTTAGCTCCTTCTCCCTTGTTCCTCTCCTCTCCAAGTTCCAAAATAGCGTAGCTCTCAGCAGCTTTTTGCACTATGGATGCGTATGGAGGATTGAGATTGTAGTATTGTGCTTTAAATATGAAATGAAAAGCTAATACTATGCTATTGATTCTAAAATGATTTATTTTTAACCAAAATAACAATACATGAGTTAATTATGCTAAAATGCTCTCTTAAAATGCCTATAGCTTAAATGCATACAAGTTTTCAGGATCTGGATTATGAAGAAATGGGCTCTATTTATAGGAAAAATGGAGCAATGGATGGTTGAGATTGAGCAATCTCAACAAGGGTCAGGATTGAATGATTTCAAATCCATGTGAGGGCTTTCAACCCAATCCCAGGATGACAAGTGTCAATGTGAGATAGGTTGAGAGGAGAGGGAATAAGCATTAAATGCCTGATATGACCTTGGGAGCTAAAGTCAAGGTTGGTTGAATGAATAAATTCTTTATTCAAAGAATAAAGCTTTTATCCAATGGATAAACTCTTGTGCAAATGTGAAATGGATGAATATGGTCAAAACAATAAATGTTTGGGGGGACAAGTTTGAAATAACCATAAATGGTTATGTAAGAACCATAAATGGTCATGTAAGAGCCATTAGTGGTCTTGGAAGACTTTGGGGGTTAATTTGTTGAACACACAAAGCATTAAATGCTTTTCAAAGACTTTGGAGTCTTTGAGAAGTGACTCCATTTTGCTTAGGAATGTGACAATAATTAGGGGATGGATTAGGCTAATTAGGAAGGGGTTAGAGGAATCTAGAAGGGGATTAGATTTTTGCAAGTGGATTTGGTGGGTGAGGCAAAATAGGATTTTATTAAAATAAAAATTCATTTATTTCAATAAATGTGTGCAAGTTGCATTTGTAGGAAAAATGCAAGTGGGGGGGATAATGATTTAAATAAATATTTTATTTAACTTATTTAAAAGAGGAAAAGGGGATTAAATGAAATAAATATTATTTATTCATTTAATTGATTTGAATTTGGTTTAATGAATTAATTAAAATAAATTGAATAATTTATTTAATTAATAGGAGAATGTTTGGAGAATGAATTAATTAAATATTAATTTAATTAATTGATGGCTAGTGGATTTTTAATCAAATAAATAGCGAATATTTATTTAATTAAGCTGGACAGATTTGTGTGACTACACTAACATAACCATAACCTTAATTAAACATTAAACATAACCTTAAAATCAAGCTTTATTATATAATCATAACCATCATCCCATGCTTTATCCTCAAACTCTAACCCTATTTGAATCCAAACACTAACTCTAACCCTAATTAAACCCTAAATGAATTGTAATACTAACCCTACTCTTGATTGAACACTACCCTTTTCCCTAATACTAATTATAATTCAACCCCAACCCTTACCCCAAGCATTCTCCTAGAATAGTAACCCTAATTGTTGTGTAATGTTAACCCTAAACCTTATATGACCATGATTGAAACCTAACCATAACCTAACCCTAAACTTAACTCTAACCCTAATCCTAATTGAACTTTAATACTACTTTAACCCTAACACTAATGTAATTAAATTATAAAGCTGATTAAACTCTTGCCCTAACTATAATTGAACCCTTATGATAACCTAACCCTAAAATTAACCCTTACCATTATTAAACCCTATCTTGAACCTAAACTATAGACCTAAAATAACCTTAACCTTAAATCCAACCTAACCTTGATACTATCCCTAATCTTTATGTTAATGTAATCCATAGCCCTAATTAAACCTTCATCCTAACCTTGAAAGCATGCTTTATTATAGAGTTGTAACCTTAACACCAGACTTTATCCTTAAACCTTGACCCCTTTTTAATCATAACACTAACCCTAAACCTAATAAGACCCTAATTTAATTGTGATATCAACCCTACTCTTAATTGAACCCTAGCCCTAACTCTAATACTAACTCTAATTGAACCTCAATCATTACCCCAACCATTCTTCTAGAATAATAACCTTAATTATAGCCAAACCTTAACCCTAACCCTAGCAATGATGTAAACCTTAGCCTTGAACATAATAGTAACCTTAACCCTAACCCTAGCCATAATCCTAATAGTAATCCTAACCCTAACCATAATTCTAAACCTAAACCAAACCCTAACCTTGATGTGAACCCTAATCGTAGCCCTAACAATGATGTAAACCTTAACTCTAACCATAATACTAACCTTAACCCTAACCCTATTCGTAACCATAATATTGACCATTAAATAATGTTTTATAAGTATTATCATTAAATAAAGGACCTAATATATATCTTACATTTTAGTACATGCTTTTATCTTGCAACACATATATATTTATTAAAAATAGTCTAAATGGATATATTAAATTTCATATATCTCCACATAATAATATAATAATATAATTCAATTCAAGAAAAAGATACTATATAATTATATGTTGCATTTATTTTATGTTTTTCATGTCACATCGCGCAACTACCACTAGCATATATACCTTAAATTCTAATTTAATCCATATAAAATATGTCAAGAGATATCCTTCTCGAGGCGCCTATTTTACTTTAGGGTGTAAAATTGATTAAAAACAGGCGCCTCGAGAAAGATATCTCTCAGCGTATTTTATATGGATTAAATTAAAATTTAAGGTATATATGCTAGTTGTTATAACATATCTAAAGATCTAATTAGGACCGACCTCTAAATATACCCTAAATGCCAAGTTTTCTCCTTAAACACTAAAATCATTGAACAAAAAAAATCTAGACACATTCTCTCTATTCTCTTTTTAGTTTTTGTCCTCTCTCTTTAGACATTGTATTAATTTAATCTGAATTCTCATGCTTTGGTTAAATATTGTATTGCATACTTTAAACCAAATTTTTATGTAAACAAGACATTAGGTATTTAGGGGAAGCGCACCAATAGTCGCTATAACTAACTTTGCGCACCCACAAATTCTAAGATTTTTTTGGTTGTCTCCACATGTGACTTAACTGCTTATAGCTATTGTACTGGCTTCTAAGTAATAACGATGCACGTTGTGGGATCCATTATGTGCGCAAGGATCAAAAAGTACAAATTTCTCCAACTCTTCAACCATAAAAAAACGAAGAATACTTACTGTGAGGGGAAAGAATAGTTTGGGAGGAGAGCGTGTGGAGAATCTGCGTAGAGGAAAACCAATGCAAAAAATCTGGCTTAATCCCACGGGCACACGGGTGTGGTGACCGACCGCTTAATCCCGAGGCATACTCTTTTAAATAAACGAGAAAGAATATCAGAGATTATTCAACATTGACCTTACAATTTGGCGGTCGTGCGCAATTTGCAAATTGAATAAACCCAACGAGCACTGCATGTTTGGGATGCGATAATGGATAAGACACAAGAAGACTGCAAAACAGAAAATGTGGTTAAGTCAGTATTTTATTAATATATTAAATGTCTGTTTTAAATTTTAGTATGTTTTTAAATATAAATATATTAAATGTCTGTTTTAAATTTTAGTAAGTATGTTTTTAAATATAAACATCTTACAATGTCTTGGGATATTCATTCTACTCAATTTGTTTTTAGTATCATATAAGTTGTCTTACAATAGTTTTGAAATAAATGTGTTTGTCTTTTTAAAATGTCAGAGAGTTTGTAATCAGTGAGTGTATTCTTTGCATGTCATTCAAATTTCAGAGATATATTATTTAAATAAATGCATTAGACAAAAACGAGTATTTTTTTTCATGTCATTCAAACTTCAAAGATATATCACTTAAATAAATGTATGAAACAAATTCTTATTTTTGTTAATTTTGGATGTATTGCATAGTCTAAATTGAAGAGGGGTGTTATATGTTAAAAAATATAAATGTTTCTTTATGGATTAACTTAAATCAATTAAAGAAACACGGTAAAAAATAAATAGAGTTGTTATATGTAGAAAAATATAAATGTTTCTTTATGGATTAACTCAAATCAATTAAAGAAACACGGTCAAGAATAAATAATCATTCAATATTAACTAGATGTCAGGATTGGTAATAGTAAATTGATGGTTATACTTTGAAAGTTGACATAGTAGTCTCGCAATAAACTTTATGTTTGTGTCCATCTAACCCCCTAATTACTATCTTTAAAAATAATTAATGCATGATAATTAAAAGCTCACTAAAATATTTCACATGTAGCCTATTAGTTAAAATTTGAATATTTAATTAGAAGAGTTATGCAACTTTATTGTTAACCACAGTTACAAGTGCATTTCCATATAGGTATTAATAAAAACATTTATTAGAGGAATATGTATTAGATCAATTGTACATTTTTTTTAGATGGTTTTAGCACATGGTAATTGGGACATCTATGAATGGGTATTGGAAGTCACTTCTAAATAACACTTTTGACCTTTGTGCACAAAGAAAAATCCTTATGAATTCGTTGTAACTACCCAAAATTTGAAATAATGACTTTAAGCTCTTAACTCAAATAAAAAGGCCAAAAAAATTGTCAAATTCCAACATATTGTTTAACAAGTTAAGATAGGAGAACAATAAATTGACGTTAAACTTTGAAAGTTGGATGAGAGGGATGATGGTACTTAGGAGAAAAGACTCAACGGTCACCCATGTACCAATAAACATTGTGCCCATGCCCATCTAACCTCCCGACTACTATCTTTAAAGATAATCAATACATGATAATTAAACGTCTACTAAAACATTTCACAAGTACCAATAGTCATCAACTTGTACACCCATAGTTAAAATTTGAATATGTAATAGAAGGACTTGTGAAACTTAATTGGTAACCATAGTGCATGTTTATTAGGGCATTTATGCATAGGTATTGATGAAATCCATTCATTAGAAGAATATATAGTAGATTAGTTGCGCAAAAAAATTTTGTGGTTGTAGCACATAGCTATAGGTAGGGATGTCTATGAATAGGTATCAAAAGTCACCTCTAAATGACCACTTTTGATCTTTGTGCACATAACAACTCCTCTTGAATTTGTTGTAACTACCCACAAGTTGAAATAATGACTTTAAGCTCTCAGCGCCCACATAAAAAACCAAAAGATTTGTAGAAATGGAGTACATCATTTAAGATGTTATGAGGCAAAATGTTAAAATAGGTAGACTACTTGATGAATCTAAAATAAATGGCTATCAATCGATTTGACTTGGAAAACATATATGAATTCAACAAAATATCATTTTTACAAATTGCCCTCTAGACCCACATGTCCTGACAGAACACAACCTTCCTACCATAGGATCCAAAATAAGTGAGATCCAAAAATGGGTAAGATCCAAAATGGGAGAAGTTAAAATGGGTGAGATTGTAGAAGGTACAAGAGAATATGAAAACAGCAGTTTTGTAGGCAGACCTTGTCAGTGCCTTGGCTTAAAATCTAGCTGGCTTGATGGAACGTTCCTGACAAACTCCGTTACTCACTGAACACATCAGAGTTCAAAGTACGAAGGCTATATATATATATATATAAGAGTAGGGCAATAGGAGCTACATGTTTGTACGTTTACACGCTAAGCCTTGTGACTGGACATGGCCATGGTTTTCTTGTCGTTTGCCGGTTGCCGGTAACGAGGATGACGCAGGCGAGATGCACGTGTGTGGGTGTTAACTATAAAGCTGGTGAACCGGATTCGAGATCGTCCTTTCCTGTCGCAGCGTATTCAATGTCATCTATTTTAGGTCGTATAAAAGAGACCGTCTTTTTTGGTTTTTTTGGCATTTCAGTACAGTGACTCCCGACTGACTCGCCCGGCACGTTTTCCGAGAATCAACGTGCATGCACTTCCCGGCGCTACCGGCTTAAAAGGTCAATGCTACTGCGTACAAACACACATCAATAAAGAGTGCTGCTGTTGATAGTTTATGGTTATGTTAAGGGTCAGTTTTCTGGTTAACGCTACTTTTTCAATCAAAAACATTCACATCAATTTTTTGGGTTTGTACGGACGATAATCAAATTTGAATAGAGGAGGCCTCATAACAAGAGTGTAGTCTATGCGGTCCATAGAATGCACCGGTCTCATAGCATATTTATAAGTTTAGATCTATAAATACATTATGAGGTCCATGCATTTTGTTGGTCTCATAATTAGAGCCCATAATAAGTTGGCAATATTTTTCTTAATGTATTAAATTAGACCAAATATATGAGATGATATGTATTTCTTTTGTCTCATATAGTAATTGTTTAAAAGTCAATCCTAGGACAATAGTAATTTTAACATTACATGTATTTGGGTACATAGTCAATGTTAGGACAATAGTAATTTTAACATTACATGTATTTGGGTACATCATGAATGCTACATATAGATCTTACAAGATTCATTTTACTTTTTCTATATTAATGTTTTCTTGTTTTTTTTATAAAGTTCACATGTACGATAGTATATATCCATCACGCGCAATAAATAATAGCTTAAGAAAAACCAAAGGACACAAAGCTACCATCTAAAAGGAGACTCAAATATTTGAGAAAGGAAAGATTCTCTCGAAGAAAAAAAATAACAAATTATAGCTCAAGGAAAGGACACAAAGCTAACATATGAAAAGTGACTGAAAGATTTGAGAAAGGAAAGATTCTCCTCAAGAAAAAGAAAAAGAAAAAAAAAATCAGTTTGTATTGAATACTCTACCTATAAGTAACCCTTAGAAGGGTGACACCTTATAAAACCCTATGATACACTTTTTTTAATTGAATAAAAGCAAGAGTACAAAGAATAATAGCTACTCTCATAGATGAAAAGAGAATACATCATAACCTAAAAGGATTACAATAGCCCATCAAAGGGTAGTAGTAACAACAAGCAATTGAAAGAGGAAAAGATCAAAATTTGATAAAGATTACAAAGGAATCATATGATACACTTACATTGATTAGTAAATCACAAGCTCAATGTGAGCCACATTGCCTTCGTATAGTCTATGCATATCCTAAATTATTAAAACTTAGATCAAGCTAACCTACAAAGTCCAATGGATTCTAGTAAACAACCTCAAATAATAAGTATGTAATGCAAAACTATCTTAAAATTTGTTATATATTATAAGTGGTATTTCCTTTGTAATTATTAGGTTGTAAATATTGACAACTCTAAGAGGACAACCATGTTATGATTTTGTTATATTTATATAGATCCGACTAGATCCCTTCTTCTTTTGCCATATCCATGTCGTTTTATTTTATTTTTATCAAGTTCACATATGCAATTAGTATATCCATCATTAGCAATGAATAATAGCTCAAAAAAAAAGGACACAAAGCTACCATCTATAAAGTGGCTCTAAGAGTTCAGAAGCAAAAATTCTCCTCAAGAAGAAAAAAATAATATTGAATACCCTACCTATGAGTAACCCCTAGAAAGGTGACACCTTATAAAATCCTATGGTATACTTACATTGATTGGTAAAGCGCAATGTCAATGTGATCCCCATTGTCTTTGTAGAGTCTATGCATATCCTAAATTATTAAAACTTAGATCAAGCAAACCTACAAAGTCTAATGGATTCTAGTGAACAACCTCAAAGGACAAGTGTAGATAATCCATTATAAGTGTAGATAAAAATGTGTTCTACATTATAAGCGACATTTCTAAAGCAGCCACCGGTAAGGAGGGACCTCAAAGAGATCAATCTGGACCGATCAGCAAGAGTAAACACAACAGAAACACACAGATATGATGAAGGCAATGCAGAACCGATTGATTTATTGCATGAAATTCAATTACATCCAACTGGTAACAACCGGGTTACAACATACTGGCACCCAGGCCTGGTAGAATAGGTCACAACCGGGACCTTGAATTGAAAGATCTATCTTCTATGTACATTCTAGCTATTTGATTCTCTGATTCTTAATTGATTAGGTTCTAAAGCATAATTACAAATATATATATATATATATCGATCCAAAGGATCCAGTCGACCCAAAAGGGATCAAAAACCCAAAGAACAAGACCTAACATGAAAATAACAAAGGTCGGCCTCCACCAAGAGATTCTTCCGAAAAATCCAAAGGATGAAACGTAGAAGGTCAACCACATGCCAAGAAACATCGAGATCAATGTCCAAGGCTCTACAAGCTTCGGAATGGGTTCCTGTAGATCACCAGAATAGGTCTCAGGCAACCGGTAACAAAGGAACAACCAGTAATAAGAAATTGTCATGGAAACTGATAGCGATATCTTGTCGGAAAGTGATCCAAATGCAATGTGGTCTAAGAGCAAGAAAGATGATCAAGTCTTCAAGTAGAATCCAACTCCACAGGATCTGGTGAGCCAAAACCGGGACACACAAAAAGGAAAATTGAAACTACAAACAGAAAGGAAAATGTTTTTGGTTGATGCAAGATTATTGTGAACCGGGGATGCTCCTGCATCAGACATCCGGAGTTGATGAAAAAGTGAGCCTCTCACTTTGTTGGGGTTAGAGGAAAACCAAGGCGGTCTACCTCTTCTTGAAAAATCCAAGATGAATCTTCAACTGGTATGTCCTTCCACTTCACAAGATATTCCTTATTCTCACTGCTTCGGGTACTACGCCCAATCCTACTGTCCAATATCTCTTCAATCTGATCCGGTTCCTTCTAAGGTAATTATTTCTCCAAGTCTGCAACATTGTCCTCACTAAATTCTGGTTCATGGTACTCATGAAGATCTGCAATGTTGAATATAGGTGAAATACTTAGACTATCCATTAGCTCCACTTCATATGCATTTCTAGAACTGAACTTCCTCAAAATCTTATAGGGTCCAAACTTCTTCATCTGCAACTTATTATAAGTTCCAACCGGGAATCTCTCTTTTCTCAGATATATCATCAGTTCATCGCCAACTTTAAATTCCTTATGTCTCCTCTTCTCATTTGCCTTCTCCTTATATTTGTTGTTCATGTCATCCAAATGTTGTTTAACCTAAATTTGCAATGCTGCCATGTGATCTGCAAAATCTTCTACTTCTGGAACTCTTTCGGTCTTGACTGTTAATTTCTCTCAAGTTTGATATTCTTCTAGGGTGCACTCCTGTAACAATCTCAAAAGGCGTTTTTCCGGTACTTCTATTCACTGAATTGTTGTAGGCAAACTTTGCTTCTGCAAGGATCAAATCCCAACTTTTGGTTTTATCTCCCACTAATCATCTCAACAAGTTTCCCAAACTCCAGTTAACAACCTCTGTCTATCCATCAGTCTATGGATGAAAATTAGAACTGAACTTCAAAACGGTCTTCATCTTCTTCCAAAGTGTTCTCCAAAAATAGCCAACAAACTTAGTGTCTTTGTCTGAAACTATGCTCTTAGGTAGTCCATGCAATCTCACCACTTCTTTGAAAAATAGGTCTGCTACATGCAATGCATCTGATGACTTCTTACAAGGTATGAAATGAGCCATCTTAAAAAATCTATCCACTACCACAAATATAGAATCATTCCCTCTTGGTGTCTTAGGCAATCCAAGTACAAAATCCATGCTTATATCCTCCCAAGGTCTTACCGGTACTGTCAAAGGTTTATACAATCCCACATTCTGACTACTACTTTTTGCAACTTGACAAACTCTACAACTTTGCACATATCTCTTAACATCCTGATGAATCTGGGGCCAAAAGTACTGCTCACTCACCAATACAATTGTTTTGTCAATGCCAAAATGTCCAGCTAGTCCTCCACTATGTTTCACTTTTGGGTAAGTGCACCAAGATGGTGAACAAAAAGGGGGGTATAAGTGGCCACTTTTTTTTTTTGAAAAATAGGTATAACCTGAACTTCAAAGAGATATTCGAAGGTCGCGCACTCAAAACTAGGAGTTGAGAAAAGAATAAGAATTGTAGTACTCTGAATCTAGTTTCTAAACTACTAAAGTTTTTAAAAATTGGATAAGATTAAGAGGGTCAAACCTCTCTCGCACGAAAAATGGTTTCTCATTTTTCTGAAAAACATAACAGCTATTTTCGTGCGCTGCACAAAATATATAATTAGATTTGGTATTTTGCAAAACCTTTTGGTAGGATGATAGGTAATATTGAGATATAGAAGTTGTGTATTTTTTTGTAATTTTTCGTTGAGTATTTTTTTTTATGATTTTTTGAAGTGACTACATCCTGAAAAATTTGGTACCTGTTCGTGCGCTGGGCATAACTTGCATCAAAATAATCGAAAATGAAAACTTTTTTTTTTAAATTGTATATAATCTAGTGTAGAACAATAATATGTAATTTATTTTGAATTTGGTCAAGTATATCAAAAGTTATTAAAAAAATGGCAGACGTATGTCTGTGAGGACTGTCAAGGCACTGGTAAAGAAAATCAAAGTTTACTATGCTAATGTTGTCTAAAAATAGAAAAATTTATATGGTCAGAAAGATGAGAAGATATGTGAGATTATGGTGGTAATTTTAGAGATACCCACTTGATCATTTGTAAACCTGATGATGATGAAGTCAACAAGTCATGTTGGAAGATGAAAAAACATGTAAAGGGACAAAAATGGAGGGAAAATGGGCTTGCAAGCTTTAGGGTCATTTTCCAACCCTCTTACCAAGCCAAAACCCGCACGGTTTATGATGTGAAAGATAACCCACTCGGGTTTTGAAAAACAAAAAATACCATTCATAGTTCTA